>NC_068944.1:58069394-58321894 GCF_026419915.1 Harpia harpyja | reverse complement strand
CTGTAGCAGCTAACAGTCAAGAAGAAAAGCCATAAAGTGTTCCCATTAGCATGCTTTAGGGAATCATTTATTTTACGAACTGCTTTTAAGAGGGAGAAGTAAAATTTTGGTGTATGCTTACAGTAGACTGTTGCAAGAAGACACTACAAGTGAAAAGGTGAAAAGCCAAAATGGACTGAGGTATAGAGGGAAGATGAGGGCAAAAGAGTTATAGAGTGCTCTAAGCAAGGAGCAGCAGCTTGTGTAGTACATGGAAGTATAGAGAAAGTTATTCTGAAGATTTATGAGAAGGGATATGTTTTTAGAGTACTGTGGGATGTGACACTGTTTTTGTTCTAATCTATCCAATTCTTCTATCAGAGACATATGAGAGAAAAAGGAGCAAAAAAGAAATTTAAAGTGGAAAATTATCAGGTTATAGCCCAGCGGTCTGATGGCAAGAAATACAGCAAACCTGGGAGAGGTGACTGGGAAAGACAGAGCAGAAATTGGTATATCTGGAGCAGGTACTGCTTTTTAAAACTTCAGTTTATATGATGCCTAGCGCAGCAGGTTCTTGATTCACAAGTAGTACCTATGGACAATGAAGTAGCACAAATAAATATATAAAAAGCAAAAGATGAAAATCAACATGTTCTTCAGGAAGAGGATGAGATACAGAAAGAACTGAGAGTTGGGCAAATGAAAAAATCCCAGCAAGAATAATGTGGGTCGGCCATTGCTGATTTAAAAGTCAGAGAAATGAAATAGTGAACATATGAGTATTCACTGGTATCCTGTGGATTACCCATAGACCCAAGCAGCTCTTGAAGCAGCTCGCGTTTTATGGAGAAGGACTATCTAGCAGCGCCTTTTGTCTAGCAATAACACGCTGGCCCTGCCCCTTCTCTGTACTGACTACAGGGGCTTAGTTGCCAACTTTCTTGTGTAACCTTTAGAGACAGAGCATTAATACGACCTTTTTACTTTTTAGGTGATTTGGTTTCAGCTGTTGGACTAGTAGTATTTAACTGGTGAGCCAATTAGACATCAATCAAATAATCCAAAAAAGCATAACAAAGGGCTGAAAAAAATCACATTATATTAGCTCCTTTACAGTAGACATGCTAGTTTTGGTTTGGCTTTTTTAAGATAAAATGTTAATATGCAGAAAAAATACATTCACAATTATATATATACTTTATAACAATTCAGGAGAGATACAAACCACTGACTAAAATTAAGGAAGAATTAAGGTACTTAGTACTTTACAGTAAAGTTTATTAAAATTAGCTCTGAAACATGGGGAAATATTATTTATGTAATTAGTATGTTTTCTGAAGTGAGAAAGACCAGAGGTATATGCAGATACTTACACGTGTGAACATACAAAACCAGATAACTAAATAGGTTTTTATGTACACACAGACACAATATTGTTATTTGCATGCATATATACACATATGTATGCACATATATATGCATATACAACTTTGCACATGCTCACACATATTTGAATAACTAAATTCCCGCTAAAATTATTATGCCACATGTACCTTTTCCAGCAGAGTATCATGTCATGTATGATTCAACCTTTTAATGTGAGATTTGCCCTGGTATTCTGAGTTTTAAAAAGCAGACTTCATGTAAAACCTCACCAGAAATTCTAGTTTAACTTTTGGATTCCTACAGTAAACAGAAGTGTACGCATATTCACTCTGCCCTGGCTGATATTATGGACTCTGGGACTTTGTCTGGTTCCCATGAACTTGGAGTTTCAAACTTCAGTCACATGTAAAAACAGTTGAAGATACTGGACCTTTGTCCTCTACACCTAAAGAAGGTGCTCACAACACAGAAAAGCCTTAAAGCTTCAATGAGATGAAATTTCAAGTTGTTTAAAAATGACTTTTCATTGATCTAACACACAAGGCTGTTTCTATTCATGTTGAAATATTTTTATTTGACCCATGAACAGTACAGAAAGACAGCATCAGTATAGCAGCCGAATTTTTTTTTAAGTCATTTAACAGCTGGTGTTAAAAATGCTCTTCTTCCTTGGCATCTAAACTACACTGTTTCTGCAGAAGACACTACAGGCTTTTGCTTTTGTGAGGGAAATCCTGGGCAAAAAAATGGTAAGAAAGAGGTAGCTTGTAATCTAGCAGTGATAGAGGGAAAGGCTAAATAATAATTTACAATTGAGACCGGCTCCTTTAATCCCATGCTATACTACTACCTATGCCCAAAATTATTAAGAAATGGAACATTTCTTAATTCTGGTGAATTTTATTTCTACATATTACTGTTCTCCTGCAAATGGACTAGGAGACACTTTGTAATACTAGTACTTCCTGGTATTGAAATGCAGCCTGCTTCCCGTGATGAGAAAGAAAATCTTATCAAAGTGTTACAGATGTTCTTCAAATGATTTAATAAATACAAGAATATCTTCTAAGTAAATGAGGCAAATATGTCATTCGAATTCTCACAGCTTCGATAATTAAAAGCAAGACCACCAGCTGACTTCTTTTATTTTTTAAAAGCACAACTTGATCTGCACAAGGAATGTAACCTTCTTCAATAATGTTTCCCCTCACAAAGTTAAGAACCTACCTGTTGATCCTGAGGCAAATGCCAGTAGTGGTCCAATATTCATAAGAAACTTTAATTAATTCTGCTTCCCTTTGGGCATCTTACTTTCACCACAGTGGGGGAAAAAAGAAAAAAAAACAACCTACCCAACCTGTGGTCATTAATATCAGTATAAAACTAGGATGATGCTTAACCTGGAAGACCTGGAGTTTCACATACTTTCTCATATTTTTTTAAGTGCCATCCAATTAGTACATGGGGACTGGGATGTGTCTCAGTGTGCAACCATTGCCAATTTACTTTATAACTTAAAGAACTAAACCCTCCCTCCAGCATCTCCCTTTTACTCTTGTATAGCTTTATTGTTTTCAGAGGAGTGATATACCTATGAAATGAATGAAATGTCATACTTGATCCAGTGGAAATGGAATACGCATCACATGATTCACACTGAAATTTAAGCAGGAAGGAATCAAAGCAAAAATTACTTCCTAAGATGTCAAAATGTATTTACCACATATCCTAAATAGAAAAGAAAAAAAAAAAAGGTATTCTAAGGGTTATGCACAAGCCAACATTTTCAAATAAATCGATCAATTCCCTTCTGTGCTGCTGTGACCTTGCATGATCTTGCTCAAATCATGTTGGGTCAGATTTTCAAATCCCAGACCCCTCAGAGCTGGGCTGAGTTTTCACACATGTGCAGGTTCCTACCTTTTGTGGACATTTCTAATAGCTGGGCTGCCAGAAACGCTTGAGGTTTCTGTTAGGAACATACCTGATTGTACAGGGTTAAAACACCTTTACATTTCTCATCTTTATTTTCTCTGGATCTCAATATTTCAAGTGTAAAATTGTGCAGTGCACCCCACATTGCACAGGGTTGCTGTGAAGACAGATACATCAGAAACACTGACGTACACAGATGTGAAGAGTAACCACAGCCATATAAGACAAAATACGGTGCAAACTAGAAAGGGTGCTTGATGTACCTTACTGCAGTTCAGAGCCTTAAAACCAAGAATAAACTGTGTTTATATTACACAACCTTCTGTAAATTGGTGGATTTTCCAGGAACGTAAATCAACAGAGCATTTGGCTGCAAAATTATTCTTCATAATCCCAGAGGTGTCAACATAAAAACTCTCATGGACAGGAAGCGTTGAGGTTTAGTCCTCAATCTGTGCGACTCTTTTTCTAGCTATGAGCACATTTTGTCTGCAATCCTTCCAGCCCTGGTCCTGTCTTACAGGGCTCATCATTCGCTAAATGTGTTATTTCAGGACATAACCTTTCCCAGTGTTAGGCAGAAGAAAAAGACTTAGATGACAATTTACACTTGTACTGCTAGCCCCTGTGTGCTCTGATACAGTCAATACAGGCAACCCTGGAATTGAAAAATGTGAAGGAAGAAAAACATTTATATTTTTGGTTCTACAGCTATTTTTGAGAGGAGGTATGCACTTAGCCAATAAAAGACCTACTCACCACTGACATTTTGACTGAATAGCCATGGGTTTGAGTTTTAAAACTCTAAATGAATATGCAATAATTAGTAGAATTTTTGAAACCAGACAATTTTCTGAAAATTTCCTTGGATAGTGTGGCAAAAACATAGCTAACACATTTGTGTCCCATGTGTTTGTGATGCAAAGGGACAGGACACATGAAGGGCTGCTCTGCAAAAGCAGTCATTGCTGTCAGGAGAGAAAAGAGGTAATGGATAAAGCTCTGTTCTGCAAATGGCGGTTTCACTATAGGCTTTAAATTTTAATCCCAGGTTCCAATATTATAAATATATATGACTACTTTCTTTGCAGAGAGTGCAAATTATTTAGGGAGAAATGGAGCTACAAGTCTACTCCTGACTGTCTGTGCTCCCTGACTCTCATTTGCAGACTCTGAAGTAGAAAGAATTACCTTTGTGTCTTCATGGCTGCCTAGGGTTTCGGTGAAAACAAGCCCCATGCCTTGACTCCTTTCTGATATCTTAACGTTGTTCCTTTTTCTCAATTACTGAAATAGGTCGTAGCCCTGACAAATCTATTGTTGCTCATTCATAAGTATTTGCAGTTTACTCAGACAGTAATTTCTGGCCCGGAGCATCACTGAATGTTCAATTTTCTCTGTTTTAAAAAACTGAGGCATAGGTACCCTGTTAAGTGTTATAATATGATTGCCCATCCCCATGGCACATGGAGGGCCAATGCCAAGGGCAATTCAGAACTTCTACAACTCTATCCTCCCGTGCAGCCACTAAGCCTAAAATACACACAGAAGTAAAAGCAGTAACGACGACTGATTCAAAGCCCTATTTAAAATTCATCCATCCACATCTCTGATAAAACGATTTCTACCATTTTGTCTGCAGTGTAGCTACAACAAAGCTGCAGGTCAGGTGCAGCAGTGCTTTGATCACCACTTTTATTAGCTTCCTGCCGCAGCCATGGCTTGCATAAAGAAGAAAGGACCAGAAGATGCAAAGTCCTTGCTTCCTCTGCACCAACACTTGGGCCAGCTCTTGGATTCCCTTCCTATGTTTGCACATAGGAACAGCATTTGAGGTTTATGTTAATACATTTTACCTAATGCCTAAGGAAGGATAAATTGTAATGGTCCAGCTGACGAGTGGTAGCTACATTGTGGTAGCTACATTGTGCTTGATTGCTCAGACTGGTATGATCTAATGTACCTCCCTGAAAGAAGAAAGAGAGAAGACAATGGCACAGGTCAGCTTTCTTTTCAGCTAGGACAGAAGCTAGAAAACCGAGGAGCCCCTTACTGCCACAATTACTTGCTCTGTAGAGATCTCTTAATTTCACTATTATTACAAAACGGTGGAACTGCAGATGGCTTTCCTGATGCTACTGCTTTTTAGCATTAAGCTTTCCATTTTAAAAACAGTGACCAGAAAAGAGGTCACTAAATTCACTAATTTCTGCAAAGTATGGAACACAAATATTCAAACAGGACCAACAGTTCCAACCCAAAACGTTTAACAGTTTTATTTCCCATTATGTTCAAAAAACCCACAACTGGCTCAGGGGAAAATGTTTCATTTTTCTTAAATTGCTGTAGCTTATTGTTGACATAAAGTATTTTGGTTGTAATAACTTTTTAACTGTCATCACTAAGGCTATAATATGTATTTTTTAACAACATTCACAGCTCCCAGAAGTACTAGCTTGCTGGTGGAGATTTTGACAAAATAAATTATGCATTTTAAAAATAACTTCACTGTACCTTTACTGCAAAGAATGATCACTTCATTTCATTGAGAAGATCATTAGGGATTTTCTTACGTGCCATCAAGCATAGCAAGACCTAAACTGCTACATTTTGCTTGAAGGCAGGCATCCATGGACCCCCTCTTGCTGTTGCACACAAACAGGCTATAATCTCCAGGCTACCTATGCAAAAAATGGCAGCACATTCACTATCCATTTCAGCTCTAATTTTAACTGAACTAACTTCTGACCTGCTAAGTTAGGAATGGCCAGCACACACCTAGTAAATCAGGGAATATGGATGCTATGGATGCATTTTTTCTGGACATAAGCAGCGGCTGGGTAATGAGGAAGCCTCTCAGAAAAGGCATGACCTGCATTAGACATAGGCAGTTGTGCAATTTTATGTTTTAGTGGCCTGCCTCAGAGACAAGGCATTCCCAAAGTCAGCAATGCTCGACTGGCTGGGTGCCCACTTCCCTACGGAGCACTGTTGGCTTCTTATTGAGGTTTTTGGGCTTGATCTAATGTCACTTTTGGAAATATGTTATAAAATAGAATGATACAGCTATCACGTAAATTCACCAAGTTCATGAACATATGAAAAAAGGTTCTTCAAAGCTAGGCTGGTGGGGTGCACGATGTAAGTCAGGGCTGTGAAAGCCTGTCTTGATTTAATGATGCCTTTCATGCTGTGTATCTGATAATGTTCATTCAATGTGTGCTTTGCATAAAAGTTAAAAAGTTAGGAACTGAAACATGTGAAGAGAACACTTGTATCATAATCCTATCCCTGTATGGACAAGCATTATGACAGTATCTTTCACTACAAGAATATATAATGCTTCTCAAACCTGGAAATATCCTACAGTTTTTTCATATACTCTGGCAAAATGCAATTTTAAAAAGCGGTCACTAAATGAGGCACCCACCAGTTCATACGTCTCATTCATTACAAGTACTATGATGTGCATTTTGGGCCTGTGTAATTCCGAGCATTCTTAATTTACTCCAGTTTCAGTAAGATCTGTGGATACTGAGAAACTTGGCCAAACCCTGGCCATATTAAACATCAGGATACTGAAACAGTTGCCTTTATACTTTAAAGACAGTAATAGAAATTAAATAATACTTTAAAACATTTTTTGAGACTTGTATGTTAACATATTCTCTGAAGTAACACATGCACACAAGAGTGCCATGCTACTTGTACTTGTGACTGGCTTATGATTACAGCTTTTACTCAGCTGAAAAATGTTAAAATTCTCTTAGCGTTGTTCTTTAATGGAAACATTAAAATGAAATATGACAGGTTTTTTGAAAACTCCACGGTCCACCTAAAACGACTACCCTAAATCATAGGGATGTGCTTGCAAGCCACCCTCTTGCTCAAAACTGGCTGCTGATCTGAGCACTTGTCTAATACCTACTGTCTGCAACATCAGGAGGAACAGTCGAGCTCTCTTCTTCTTCCAGATGTTCTCCCAACCACACTTGTAAACACTCATTCGCCGATCGCAGAATCACAGCAAGTTTATGCTAGAGTGGGCCTTAAATACCTGATTAATTCTAGAAATTACCAAAATAAATACAGGCTAAGTCTTTGCTCATTGAATAAGGATAAAGTAACTTCAAAATCCACAGCCACTGGTTGCCATGCAACCTGCTATAGTATTATGGCAGAAATAAGCTGTGCTTGAATTTTCAGTGCCCTCTCGCTCAGCCTTCTTGATGTTGTGATACTCTAATGCTTCTCAGCTAACTTCCATTAAGTAGTTTTTTGTGGGGTAGTATTCCAAGGTTAAAATGATTAAATAACTTTTATGGTTGATCAAATATAAGCCCTTATTATACACAGTAGGCAAAACCATACATTTTAATTACTTTGTTATCAAAGATCTAGGTATTTACATTTCATTTTTCAGTTATAATTCTGAATTTAGTTTGACCTTCATAAAAAAGAGAAGACCCAAGATTCTTGCTGTCTTAAACAATTCTTCCCATAAACAAAAAAAAATTAAGACATGGTAACAGCAGAAACACTGCAATGAGATCTATGCAGCCTATTAGAAATATTTTCTACTGAGATATTTTGTTTTATTTAGCATCATCTTTTAATTCTTCAGTTTAATTTTTAACTACTTTCATTATTTGTGACTTGATAATGCATTTACAGTCTAAGGGTGATATACATCAATATTTGATAATATTGACATTAGATTAATGCGAAGTTCATATTTTGAGCTATCAATAGCATTTTTCCCTTATGAGAAGTACATTTAAATACTGGAATAAAAAGAATAGTTTCAGGTACTCTTACAGAACTTTGCTACTGAATGGTTACAAAGTGATTTTCTGTAATTAAAATATACTAACATTTATAGCGACATATGTTTAAAAATTCATGATTAAGCGAAGTTTGTATTTTGCATTTTTGGCTTCTGAAATAATTTGAAGAAGACAGATTTCACAGAAAAAAATCTACTTAATAAGGTCTTGTCTTACATATCCATTTATTACAGAAATCTAATGCAATTCAAAATCTATCCATTAACCTCTACAACTTATGTAAAAACAGATTTATTAGGCGAGGATGGAAAAACCATGTGGGTAATTTACACTACAAATATTTCAAAATAAAAATACCATCTTTCATTTATTAAAAAAGCAAAAAATGAAAAAAAAAAGCCATAACATATTTATGTGGAAAGATGTTCAGATCGTCCTTTGTAGGAAAACATTTTTTCTGCCAAATTTAGATTCAGTATTGTTCATGTTTCTGCTACATCAGGTTACACAGCAATGTTAAAGAAAAAACAAACAGGAGTTTAAAAAGCTTGTATTTTAACTCTCAGAGGCTTTTTCTAAGAGGCTTTTTTTTTTTTACTATTTTGCTATTTTGTCTTTCCAGAGCTTTACAGCTTTTCCCACAATCTACTGTGATTTTTAAATATATATGATCAAAAAATTTACTTATGCCTGTGGTGGGAGGTTATAGACACATTTTTAAAAATTATTTCCTTTTCATGGTGTACTACTTCATAACTAATAAGAAAAAAAATACTAAATAGAAAGCATGAAATTAACAACAAGCAGTAGATTCAAATAACCTTGCAGCTGAAGCTTTGTAACCTAATTCCAATAATGGCTCAAAGATACATGGCATAATAACATTTTCTCTTTTTCAGATTGTAATGATGTTCACATGCAAACGCATGGCCAGACTCATCGTTATAAAATGATTGCTTAACACATTCCTTCTCAGGCTTTTGTAGTCTCACGTCTGCATAATGTGCCCCTATTTGTATTGTACAGTGCGACACAAAGTTAGCTCCAAATACCATCACTATATTCTCATTTATTTTGTTACTTTAGGGAAAAACCCCCAAACATCCCCCCCAGCCCCCGGACTTAAGGAATGGCTCTAAACTATGGTCATCGCCTTCTTATTCCGGTTAAGGAGAGGGGAAGGCACTTATCTATTTGGAAACGCAATCTCTTTTAACTCCTTCTGTAAAGGGTAACGGGAGCAGACAGCACGTAAGTGACACATTGCCTTGTGTTTCAGAAACAGATGGGGGCACTATCCAATATGCTCAACAACATCCCGCCCGGTGCACAATGCGGCAGATCATCAGAGCTCACGGCGGCAGCGGGGAAAGCGGCACGGCAACAGTGCCCAACACAATTTGAGCCATTAATAATTAGCAATGCTAAACTGCAAAGACTCCATCCTCGCTGTCAGGTGTTTAGATAATGCCATCAAGCGTGGAGCCCGGCGCCCACAGTCATTTTGTAAACTCTGTCTACCAGTTTAGGAATGCATTTCAGTTTCTTAGCATGTATACAGTCAACCTGCTGGCGAAATTACATCGTATAAAGGAAAATACTGTACTACGCAGGGGAAGATATAAAGCAGAAAAGAACTTAAAGGAAAAGTTTAAAGGATCTGTCATCAAAACTTTAAATAGGCCTTTCTCCAGCTGTAGCTAAATTATTGTACTCCTTGATACTGTTTGCTCCTCATAGCAATTGAAAGCATATGTAATTTAACAGCAGGCCTCAATCCTTTAATAAGCTGTCTTTAAAATACCTTACATGGATTACCTATCTGTAAATCTGCTTCCCATGCAGAATGTGACAGCATTATGGAAATTGTGAGTTCAGTAAAGATGGCATATACCAAAGAGAACCACATCTGCACACTGTAAGATTATACCAAACATTGGAAGTAATCTTTAGTCATTTATAATACTGCAGAATGCATAATTAAGATTAAGGGCTCTATTCTGCCCTTACTTATGTCCTACGTATCTCATAATTTTCCCCCCCCCGTAAATTAAACGGAAAAGTAGCACTGCAAAGCTTTCTTGTTCGAATTATGCAAAGTTGGTATTCATCCTTCTGCAATTTGGTGCACATCTAAGGAAGTTTGGCAAAAAGGGAATGATCACATATGGAGCAAAATCCATACTAAAAAGGGCTATCCCGTGTTTGCCAAAAGGAGCAACTTGCAAGTAGCACATATTTCCTCATCACTTAAAAAAAAAAAAAATTAAAGAAACAAAAAACAAAAAAGAGTTTCCCAGGGTAGGAACATAGTTCAAAGAGATGCTGTGCTCTGAGTCACTCTGCTGAATACACAGCCTGCCTAGACAAAAAGAAACAGAAATGTCTGAAAGCAGCTAACAGCAAAGGAGGGGGAATCGGAAAGTTTTGGCAAGGAAAGGGCAGCACTAACGTTCCCCGACGCTCGGATTTCTAAGCCATACCTACTTCTCCACTTAATCATGTATAATTTCTTCTGCCATTTACTGGTAGGAGAAGCAGCAACAGGAGAGCCTTCTCAAAGCCTGTGCTGGGAGGTAGGAAGAGGAGGAGGAGGAGGAGAGGTGCTTATGGTAACCATGCTCCTTCCGTGGAAGACCTACACACCACCAGCCAGCTACATGTTTTCTTTGCCTACCCTCAGCTCCAGCAGTCTGCAGACAGCCTCTGTTACCCACTGCTATTTACTGTGAACTTGTATTTTATTTCACAATATACAAGCTCTTTACAATTCCCTTTCAGCTGGGTACCACAACATGGGGTCTGCAAGTCCCATAACAAACTAGACCAGAATCCAGCCTTACACCTTACCTCTGATAAATGCCTTTATTATTTGCAGTAGATGCATGAAATGAAATGCCTACCTTACTGAAAGCCATTCATTATATTCCACTACAGAAATTAGGAAACATATCAGTTAGTGGCAGGGTAACACAGTTCACATCCAGCTTTGGCCTTCTTCTTTGCTCTGGCAATTTGTGAAAGCCAAACAAAGGCATTTTTTTGGAATAATTTTTACTAATGACTAAGATTCACACACATGGTTAATGTCTGCTACTTTGGAAACAGTGGCATTTCTAGGACTTGGCATTTGAGACGGCAGATGGGATGGAAAGGAATTTGCCTCTGGGGTTAGGGCGCTACACTGGTCTCCTTTGCCCACTGTAGAACTATTTGCTCATTCCCTCTTAGGGTAGAGCAATAAAGATGCTGCCATTTAGAGCATCTGAATCTGAGTTTTAGCACTTTCTTTATTCTCAGAATTAGTGCTGTGTATAAACGTTGGTCATACTAATAGCAAAATACATTGCAAATACGTGCGGCACATTCAGGCCCTGGAGAGCCTCCAGTGTTAAGTGATATCTCAGCTGCTGTGGCAGCTTTCTCACATAAGGAGGACACTTTCCTCCCCCCACGTGAGAGCCCAGAGAACGCACACGTCTTTAAATGCAGAATTAGCTAAGCAACTAACACATCATACGGCAAAATAAACAATATTCCCAAGCTTGTTAAAAGCTAAATGTGGCACTTCAGAGAACAATGCACAGTCAAACGAATTTCAAGACTATGTTACCAATAATACATGTTTAATCCTCTGGTCAGACGTAATTTTAAAATTGTACAGAAAGTAAGGAGGTGATTATTAAAGGAGTGCGAACATATTCCAGCTCTAAAAGAGACATAGATAAACTGACATATGCACAGACATCTCAGATGGAGACTCAGCACAAAAAATCAGTGGGGAAAAAAAAAAATCCCTTTGCATTCCTATATATGTTTGGAACTGTTAGTTCCTCACTGCTGCAGTAGCATTCATTTCCTAAACTTCTGAAATCCTCTTTATCAGTGAGATTCTCATACACTCTTAAGAGAAAGTAATGGTAACCTATCACTTTTAAGACTACAGCTTTTGAAAACCAGACTGTCAGAATACTGCAGGATGTACAATAAAAAGCGAACGAATGGCAAAGAGACTGGCTAGATGTTTTAATATGTTTCCAGCATCCATGATTCTATGATTAATTTGTTCTCTCTCATCCTCTTTTCAAAATGGCAGGAAAGCCTCTACCATTTCTGAGTTTAGCATTACTGTAAATTGAGATCCTGGCTCAATTTAGGGATTTTATTGCCACAGAAAGCAGATTGATAATGATTATTATTATGAACATTTGTAAGGCAACAACTACTGCAATATTTGGCTTATATTAAAAGGAAAATTGTTCTCAAGTACCAAGAGCAAATGTCCAATAATCTGTGTATAATCTCACTTTTACAAAATGAAGAAAGAGATTTTCTTTCCCAGTAGACTGTACGGTATGTTGGAGGACCCAGACAAAAGAAACATCAGAGTAAAAGCACATCTTAAGCAGTTCCTGAATGTAGTCATGAATTGGAAGAACTGAACATTCACAAAGCTGTCTAAGTATACACAGTTCGTTTGGCAACAGTACCTCCTGCTTAAATTACCGGTGATTTTCTATTGCTTCCACGTCTGAATTCTTACTGTCAGACCCCCAAAGAAATTAGAAGTTTTATACATCTCTCGGATTGTCCTGCCATAACTGCCCAACAGTCTTTCTGGAAAAATGAGGTTAGTGGGTCACCACTTTTAATAGATGGTTTCTTGAGCAAGACTCGGGTCATTTATAGTTTGACAGATTTTTGGCAAATGGCCTTCTTTTCGAAAGATATTCACAATCTCTGGCACTAATAATTGTACTCACATCTCTCTGTGCTGTGTTTTAACTAAAAAGAGAGAAAAAGGCAATTCACAGCTCAGTACAATCTTCTCTTCTTATTCATTAGTAAAACCAAAAAACTGTTTCTCAAAGAGGAGGGACAGGCAAAAAGTGGTAGAGTGGAATGCACAGAGATAACTCTTTTTATGCCTTGAAAATTTCCAACTTCTTTTTCCTCATTATCTCTACAGAGCGTCATGTATTTGAGCAGCTAGGGTGAAAAGCTGCTGCTGAATATTAGTATATTCCACAGCAATTATTTTACCATAGCTCCCAGTTCACTTGTGTTGGCCACATTCTAGAGGAGTGCCAACACGCTGATCAAGGACCTGCACGAAGGCTCATTTAACCTGCCCTGCATATGTGAGGTTGCTTTATGTACAAAAGCCAGCATTCTTGTGACATAAGCATTTTTGAACTCAGCCATTTCTCTGAAAACAATCCATTGATCAAAGGGATTACATGGTTAACTTGGGAGCCTTTGTCTCTTACTCCAGATTTAACAGTTTTGTAAGATGCATATTCTGGTAAAAATAGAAATTAATAATAAAAAAAAGAATACCTTTCTTAATCTGTTAATATTTTATCTTGGAGCTGAACAAGAAACAACAGAATAGACTAATGAGGGACAGTGCCAGCCTTTACATCATTCCAAAGACTGTTTTTATCTTACAGAGATTTTTTTAACAGTTCTTTCCCTTTTCAAGTGCATCTAGAAAATACACTCTATTTTTTAACCTTTAGTGCAATAGTTTATCCTTGAAGAAATGCTAGTAGATCTACTGACTAGCATTTTTGCTAGATGATCTACTCTTAGACCCGATAGGCTGTTTCAAAGAAGACTACAGCAAGAGAAGGCACTCATATTTAAATCAGAAATGCAGATGATTCTGCTTTAAACTCTGCTTTATCTATCCATATACTTCTCTTACTATTACCTTTATGTCAAGAACATTTGAATTTTGATTTCCTGCATCTAGTCCTGAAAGAATTTTACAGCATTGCATTTGGTGCAAGTGGGTCACTGTTTTCTAACACGTTATATTATTCCAGAGCATGGAGTGAATTTTTGCAAAAGGTACCCTGTCATCTCTGATACTGCCGCCAATCATAAGCCCTAAGAGGTGCATACAGTTGTGTTTGTTTCATCAGTTAAGTACTTGACATTATCTTCTAAATGCTATCTCTTCTGCTCCCTGAAATTCTAGAAGTGTGTAACTGCAAAAGAGATCATCTGTTCCGTCCTCGTCTCAAGACAGAATCAACAGTAGTCTAATTCATCTAGAAGCTAATTTATCTAGTCTTTCTCTCCTTAAAGACCTCTAATGATGCAGACTATGTTCCAGAGCTTTACTTTCCTTGTCCCAAACTGATTTAAAGCACAGAAGTAGAGGGTTTTTGAAAGTCAGAATGCTTATATGATGCTGTAAAGCTGGATCCATTCATTCCTCTAGTAAAAGGAACTATTTGTTCGACATTACAGTTCCAAAAATATAACTGCCTGCATTAGAATTCCTACTCCTTAATTCTTTTGTTAAGTGGTGCTCTGTGAAATCATTTGTGACTATGTTGATTTTGAGTAATTTATTATCACTTGCACCACCTTCCCTTTCTCTGTCACTATTCACAGTTGATTTTTCTCCTTTGGTAAGAGGACGCCAGAACTGCCTTTGAAAGAAAGTACTGAAAGATTCGTCAGTCTTTGCAATCTTTTTTTTTTCCCTTCCTGTTTCAGGGGAAGAACCATACTCCACACCTGTATCTTCCTGGCAAGAATTTTTTTGTTGTTGTTTACTTGAAGTTCCAAGGTGGTGAAACTAAATTTTCTTCTCCTCCCAATAGAAGAAAACGCTATTATGTGGAGGTAAAAGTAATGACAATTTCCTGCAGCAGCACAGTGAAAGGAAGATCGATATATAAAAGAAGTAGAAAGAAAACAAGAGTAGAAGAAAGCTTAAGTCTATTAACAATGGACTGAGGTAGCATTGTCATTTTATCTATATGTCTAATGAACATTTAAAAACAGAGATCAACTAATTACTCATGGCAATCATTTATTAATAACTCTGTGTGTGGTGCCATACAAATAAATGTGCAAATACAAGTAACACTATTCCTGCCCTAAGGTTTTTACAATTTTAAGTGACAGACACATAATTTAATATGGATAGAATACCCTTAATATGGATAGAATTTTAAACTATATGTTTATGGGCTTTGTTTTGTCTGCAGTCGTAGAGGAAGAAAGGATTGGTGCTGCAAAATGAGAAGTAGTGCTTTAGAAAGCAACAAGTACTTTGCCTCAGAGGGGAAATCAAGACAATCTTACAGTCTTCTAACCCAGACCTGTTTTATCCCACGTCCAACCTGGTTTTATGATTTGCAATTTTCTCCTGTGTCCCTTCCCCTCTGTAGCTACTTCTGGAATACACTTTCCATTCTGAAAAGACTGCAGCTGTTTCTCATTTCTCCCTCTCAGTCTATCTGTTCCCACATTCCCTTTCAACACTGTCTCTACAGCAGCATGTCTGATGAACACCCTACTTCTTCCTGTCTTCTGCATCGGATAAGATTGTATTGGGATATAGGAATCTTGGACTAATTAAATGACAAATACACCACTCTGCTCCATACCAAAGCTCAGCTAGCCTTGCTTCTCTGATGCCCAGCCCCCCAGTTCTAGTGCAGCCTGGATAAAACAGCTCTTAATCTCCCTTCAGATCTTACTTAAGACTACTTCTACCCTTCTCGCTTAACCTTTCAGAAGCACAGCCTTTCCTATCCATCCACACAGCTAAGATCACACTGTTAATTGCAAAAACTTTACAGTACTTGTATCTAGTCAGAATGCTGTTACCAGGATAATAGTTCCTTTCCTTTGCCTTGGCCATGTGATGCCTGACTTTGCCTATCTCTGCTGGTTTCACTCTTCTATTGGATGAAATACAGTCTTTGTCCTCACTTCCATGGAGTATTTCTTTCTCTTTCACTCACTATCATGATGTCTGCTCCATCTTCCCCAGACACACAAGCCAAGCCTCCAACTCACACTTCTCACGTTTTCAAAAACCTATGCCTGTGCTTTCTGCAGTGCCCCTCAGATTTCTGATACACCCTCCATCAGCACCCATAGAGCTACCTCTTCTCCTTTCAAACCTAAATCTCCCTTCCCCTTCCAATTTATCTATAAATTTGGTTGTTGCTGGTGCGCTGAGACCAATGTATACCACATCATTGACTAAATACTCTCTGCTTGCTTAAGCATGTTGTCTGTCTGCATTCACCTCCTCTCTCTGTTTTTTTTCCAGTCGTGTCCTCACTGCAACATGTGAGTGTTAAAACAACAGCAGAAACAGCTATGAAACAAGGTACAAGATTTTGAAAACAATTAAATTTTAAATATTTCCCCAGAAAATCTAAATAAAATTGTGTGGAAAAATACATTTAAAAATACAAGCATCCTATGAACAATGTCTATATCTAATCTAGAGATGAGGTGACAAAATACTGAGCATTTAATCCTGCTTTAAGGTGAAATCATTGTACATATACAGAACTCTTACATAGGCTTCCAGGACAATATTATAGTGGTTAGCAATTATAGTCAACAAATATCTAAGTAATGGTTTCACATTTTTGTGATCCAGCCTGTAAGTCACTAAAGCTAAGTTAGCTAGACTAATTAAATGAAATTATAATAAATTTGCGGTACAATTACAAGTACTATTACTACTATCATAGAGTTAAGACTCCCACCTCCCAAGAAAATATACGCCCATTTATACTTCCCACATGTAATGAAACATGGACTTTTCAATTATTGTGGGGTTTATCCCTGTGAGTTGTAAAAAGCACCAGCCCAAAATACTAGGTTCAGACCTGGAGAAATTTTTATCTGAATCTGAACTTTGCATTTAGTGTTCATCTCTGATGAATGGAAAAATGGAAACTAAATTCATTTTTGTCCTGAATTCACACACAATATAGTTTGAATAGCTGTAGTATGAACTCTCCCTTCAGAGAAAATATACTATAAAATGTACATTGCTACTAACCTCTGCTGCAATCTTGTGGTAACAAAAGTATATTTTATGTTTCGAGTTAGATTGGATTCCAGCTTTCCAAAAGTGGAAGGAAAAGGCAGTAATCTACTTTTCTACTCAGTTTTCAAGGTCTGATAAAAAAGTTGTAACAGGACTGTGACTGGGCTAAAATAAACATAGATAGCAAGGCATTGTTAGAAAAAAAATCAAATATGTCTTTTGTAAGTTTGTCGGGAAAATATCACTTGTGATAAAATGTCTCCTTCTTTTGGGGCAGAGGATGCTTGGAGACAGGGACTGAGGACAGCCGTTAGCGATTCAGGCTGGAGACACTCGACAGCGGAGTGTGCCTGAGGATCAGCCAGGCAGCACGGGAGCCATTGCTTGGGGAAAGTCTGCACTGAGCTGCTGTTCAGATGTGGTTTTTTGAAAATTTGGCCCAAATCTAAGAATTCGATCTTTGGCAATCCAAAACTTTGTCTTGTGGAAGGAAAATGGAGAAAGACCGTGCCACCTCTCTGTGCACCACAGCAGCGGATGCTCTGGCTGGCAGCGGCACCAGGGCACGGAGGTACCACACTCCTGCCCAGGCACCCCGGGCACTTCAGCACCACCTCACCGAAAGTGCTCTGAGCTGGGAATGAGAACCATGCTGATTCGCTGTCATAAAGACTACAAAGAAGTCCAAAAATCTGTTTTTTTCCTTAGGTGTAGGTTATCATTTTGATACGTGTAAGAGATTCTAATGATACAGACAGAGGCAATTTCTGCAGATTTCTCAGGGCTTCCCATTAACCTTTTCATCGCCTGTGTCTTGTCAGCAAGGCTTCTCGAGGCAGCAGCTAAGAAAGGAAACACTGCCAGCATAACTGTATGAAAGCTACCCTGCCAGGGATCTGCGTGGGATACTGATGATCAACATTACAGCTTAAAAGACTTGCTTTCTCTGCAGGGAAATGCAGCTGGGGTCCTTCAGGAGAAAAACGTTGCAGAGTTTCCACCTCTCTGTATGGATTTTTCTCAGCTGATGCATTGTCTGAATCCTTCTCACGTAGTACTTTCTGCTGCATTTGAAAACCGCTACTGACATGTTTTTACATAGCTCACAAATAATGATCCAGAGATGAACACTGAATTGGACCCACCATTACCATTCTCCTACTAAAGAAGATGATCAAATGCCTTGTATTTTTCCATCTTTTATTTGGAGTAACAAAAATAACTGAACCTAGCTAAACTATAAAACCATAAAAAAAGACTAACTAAAAATAAAACTTGTCCTCATTAATTTAGCTGCACATTGGGCAGACGAATTTTGACCTTGCTTATTATGCACTTTTCTTTATTTTTCTGATGTTTAGACAAAGCATTTCGTTTAACTTCTGTTAAGGAAAAAGGCCTCTGCCATAATCCAATGAAAATTCAGGAGGATAACTCCTGTGCCCAGTCTATAGGGCACTTACATTCCACCTCATTCTCTTTTTCCCATGCCGTTCTCTCAGTCACAATTCCAGCCCCATTTTTAGACTGAAGTGATAATGATGCTGGCTTTCACATTTTCTGTTGCTGGTATATTTAAAGATAATTCTTAAGGTGATAAGAACTGTCGATCTCTTAAATTTGGAATGTATATATTTATCTTTTCATTAAAAGCTTTATCAAAATTCAGCTGGTATTGAACCAACTAACTTTTGGTATTGGACTCTAACACTTCTGACCTAAGACGCTGTGAAATCGGACAATGGCACTTTAGGTTTAGCTCCACAAAATTATAACTTGGAGAATATGTATGTATGTTGTGTTTTTAATCTGGCACTAATGCTGCAGAGACCCAAATTCTCTTAAAAGAGATGCTCAAGTACTACTTGTATATCTAAGTCCATATGCAGATTTATTCTATTTTGGGGTGTTCATACACTGAATTTATTTCCAAGTTTGAAGCGTATACCTTATTCTCCTCCACGAGGAGATTCAGGTGACTGGGAGTTTGGCTTGCACCCCTTTCTACTCTGCCAGGCCATAAGCCAATATTACAAGCTGCAATTTTTACTTTTCTGAGTCATCCAGATAAAAGGAAAAAACAGTAAAATTCCCCTGCACTGTGCAGCACTCAGATAACAAACAAATAAATATAAGCAAAACATCAATCTTTATGTATGCATTAAAATGAAAGTACAGTCTTTCAGATCCCACGTGTTTGATTCCTCTTCCTCTTTTCCACTTTCCCGTCCTTACCCTGGTTTTTGCCCTCTAAAATCAAACTACCCCCTCCTCTGTACGCCTGCAGTCACGGAGGCTATTCTTAGTTCCGGAGAGAGGCTCTCACTCCCTCTCTGCCTCCTCAGTAAGGACAACACTGATGCCCTAAATTTTCTTACTTACAGCTTTTGAACAAGGGAAGGTTCACCTTCTCCATCTAACCCCAGGGTGCCTCCCTCCCTGGCCTGTATCGGCATCTTTCCCACATCCGGCAGAGTCGGGGGGGGATCGCCTCTTTCCTTCTATAACCTTAATTGTCAAGTGGCTTTGTGGGACTCCAGGTGTGTAAAAAAGCAGCAGAATTACGGAATTACAAAAAGGACACGCGGTGCTAAGCTTGCGTCAATGGCTCCGGCAGAACCGCTGGGCAGCACCCTGGCAGCTGGACGCTGCGGTGCCCCGGCGCGCCTGCCTTTCCACCGCACCGCGGCGAAGGAGCCTGCTGCAAAAGAAGATTGCCACGGGGAATAAAAGAAAAACCTGAGGGATAAAAATGGATAGCTTCCAATTAAAATTACCATACTGTAATTTTGTTAGTTATCAGTGACAGACTAAAGTACATGGCAGCTTCACTGACAAGAAAATGTCCTTTTGGGCATAATACAGCGTACAGATCTTTGACTTTTTAGCATGCAGTGTCCAGATGGTACTTTTTTGCTTCATGTTGTGATCAGGAGGCAGAAAGGCCATTTCGGAAACAGTGGCAGTGAAAGCCAGCATAGATCAGAGGCACACGAGGCCGCCTGAATGTACGAGGATGTATCGTATCATTGCAGGTAATCCTCACATGAGGGTATGTACGGTAGGAAGGATATTTTCTAAAGCTATTTGCTGGAGACACTATCAAGTGCACTTAGAGCAGCGGTTTGTGTAGCTGATTGGAAACCTACCCTGCTGCTGCTGAATGCCCGTTAAGACGAGCAACATTTTATTTACAAGATGTAAAGAAAAACGATCGCCGAATAATAAAATGTTCCACTAAATTCCAGCATGCTATATTAACTTAGAAATGCTATTGTATATTAAAAAGTTATGCCCTCTTCATTTTTTCCCGCAGTCTTTACTTTAGAAGACGTGCACAATGCGCTTCCCCCCCGCCCCCCCCCCCCAACCCTACAGGAAAGATAATCTTTCTTCTTCAGCGCAGCACAAATCCTGCGGCTAACTCCCCTTGTGAACCTGAGTGGTATTGACATGGGGGTGTAGAGTCAGGCAAAAAACCAGGCATCTTCTGATGAAACACATAAACTACACACATTCAAGAACAAAACAAAAATCTTCTAAAAGCCTGTGTGTAAGATAAGACTGCCTTGGGGGCAGCTCGAACTTGCGGTCTTGGCCATTTACGCAGGATTTTACAGAGCCATCTATTACAGTATTCAACAAAAAGAAGTACTTCAAAAAGCTGCCTTTTTTTTTTTTTTCAGTTGGAAGTACAATAATTTGTAAGTCAAAATTTGGAAGTGTTCCCAGTTTTTGGCAGTAAAATGATAATACTGGGCATATCATTTTAAAGTGGAATCTCATGGAAGTTAATTCAGACGACAAGGTCACTTTTAGACATTTTTTTCCCTTATGTTTTGGACTGAAAATAATTCCCAAATCCTATTATTTGAAGCAGGGGTACTTACCATAGCAATCCCTGCCTCCCCTGATACACATGCTACCTCTGAGATAGAGTGCCTTAAAAAAAAACCCCTCACAAGAATATATACCATGAGCTTCAGCATTTTTTAAGCAAAGGAAAGAAAAAGTTGTACACCAAGCAATCATATAGGGTACCTTTGTACTGCTTGGATTTAACACGAACTTTTCAAAATTGTGAGTTTTCTTCCTTTGTATAAAAACAACCAACTTAGAAGAAAAGGAGGAAAAGGCTGCTGGGCCTTTTTAACAGCTAAAATGGGGCAGTAACTTCAGTAAAACTGATAAATTAAAATCAGTTTTGCCCCAATGTTTCCTTGTTCTGTTTTACACCTCAGGCTTAGGACATCATGCCCTGGACCTGTATTACTACATTATTATACTACATGCTACATTATTATAATTAAAACACAAAACCAACCACCCAACCCAGCAATGTGTTTGTAGAGAATGGAAGGCTTATGGGAAATCCTGATTAAATTACTGCCACCAAAATAATGAGGCGTGTGGGGCTCAGAGAGATCAACTTATCTCTAGATAAGATTAAATCAACACAGAACTGAGATACCCATGAGAAGTATCATAGGTATAAAATCATACATGTCATGGAAATATCTCTGAAGAGCATTTATATCTATGTTTTTTATTTGGAATAATTTGGGTTGAAAGTGCAAATCTCCAATATTTGAGTAACGCCTCAAAGCCCGTTTATACCAAGTTTTCCCTAACACCCTCTCCTCTATTTCTCTCACATTTTCTCTCACACATAAACCCCATTCACATTCTATAAGCCGAACACTGTGATATACTATCAAAATGCAGGCTACATTTATCTAGAACAAAGTATAAACATTTCCAGTGTGTGTACTTAAGATTCATTTGCTTGCCAAATGGCTTTGTCTCCTTCCTTGGTTATTGTCAGAAGGAAGCATATTGATTCAAATAACTGAATTCCTCAAGCTCAGGTACTGCTGATAATAGGATTTATGACAAGCTAAAAAAGCAAAAAGTGATCAGAGACCCTTTTTAAAATGCCATCATGTTGCTGACTTAAAGTATGACTTAGAGGCCAGATGTAAGACTAAACACACATGGGCATGTATGAGATTGCCTGGACCACTATGCTCCGATACATACGCCAAAGTCCTGCTGATTTAAAAGCAAATTTGCAAACCCACCTGAGACCACAGTTTGTGAAGGAATATTAAAGATTTAAGTATCACTGATATCTTCAAATAAATGTACGTTTTTTTCTGTGGAGGGCTATTCCTTTTTTGCTATAGCATCTGTTCTATTGAGTAACAAAGCAAAGCAAAACAAAGTAAGCAAGCAAGCAAAGAGCAACAAATCCTTTATTCTTTAAATTGCTCCTAGCATTGTGCCTCTCACTAACTAGCTCCTACTTGCAGCCTCTGCTCTGTTTACTGTTGTTTGCTTTGTTTCTGTGGAAGCACTTCGATACATGACAGATAGAACAAAAAGAGGAAAAGTGAATTCCAAACTGCAAGAATCCAGCATAGAGCATATCTAATGGCCATCTGTATCCATGCTTAAAGAAAGCGGAAAAGCACAAAACTAAAAGACACTTTCCTCGATCTTTCCCTCTCTCTGCCATGTGCCATTTACGCATATGAATCCAATGCATCTCAGAGATGATTATCTGGCAGTGTCCTACTAATCTGCTCATCAGTTACTGGACAGACAGGCACATTTTAAGCATATCAGTTCCTCTGTGAGTCTGAGTTAAACTGAAGCCATGAGAGATAGAAGACAAACACATTAAGCCAGTGCAATCCTAAAAGATGATAAAAGATTTAAGCGATCGAGGAGATCCCCAGAGCCTAAACTGGTGAACTTTAAAACAGCCTATGTTAAAATAATGAAGTGAAATATCTCCATTAAATATTTTCTTCTTTTAGTTTTTTTTCATATTAATACACAACGTGAACACATTCAGTATATTTAACACAACAGTACAGATGGAAAGAATAACAACTGAAACTAATTCATTTTGATTTCTGCTTTACAAATAAGAGAAAGACTTGGTCTTCTCTGAAAGATTTATGAGGCTTCCCACCATAAAGGAGCCTGGATTACAGCTATGCTTACTTTATAAAATGAAATTCTGCCATTATAGGCAAGAGTTCATGGCTGTAATTATTTCAATGCACTTCCCAGTCAATGTGTCTTACACAGCTGAGCCAAACCCTCTCTTACATATGCAGGTCATTTCATAAGAAGTCTAAGAGCTTCAACAACTTTGTGTGACCTTGCATTGAATAACACTGGAAAATTGATTTGGCTCTAGTAATAAAAGACCGTCTGCATTATCTGCATTCTAATTATAATTAATATAACCAGGATAACTGCTGTATTATTTACGATTAGAGCTATGGTGAGCACAGTGTAATAATAATCTGCTACATAATTTTTTATTGATCTGATGGCTTTATTGCAGAAAAAACAAAATGCTACACTGCTGTACTACTAAAATTGCCTTTCTAGACATGTCTGTTTAGAGGAAGAATGTTCATTTAACATTTCTTTTATCTCATCAAATTCCCATAGATTTTAATATCAGAGAGAGTATGATGCTTGCTTGCATGCTTGCTGTTTCTTTTTTTTTTTTTTTCTTGGCAAAAGGAAGACAAAATGGACTGATTAATGCACCCATATTTTCCATTGTTCGTTTCCTGGGAATCATTCATTCCTTGCAATTCTTTAGCAATTGCAACACATCTCATTAAAAGAATTGGGCTGTACCCCAAGAATGTAGAGCTCTCCATTTCAAGAGAAAACTTACCATTCTATAACAAAAAAAATATTGAAAAATAATTCAAACTTAACAGAATTAATTTAATTTCTTCTCAAAATACTAAGCCATCACTTAGGAGACTAAATCACTGTTCAATGATCTCACATTTGAACTCCTTTTCCTAAATTCCGGTGAAATGGAAATTTGGCAAAACCAGCTGTAAACTGGTATGTTTCGGCAGAAACTAAATGTGTAGTAGGAAAGCTCAAGGCAGCATTTGTAGGAATGCAGTAAAAAAATCTGAAAATGAATGGATTTTGCAATTTCAATATAAAATTCAGAAACTGGATGGGAAAAAAATAAGACAATGCTTTTCCAGAAAGGAATTACAAAGCTCCAAACTCTCAATGCCAAAATAAACTTTCCTGTAAAGTTTGTTCTTTTCATAATATGATACTACCCTTATTTCCTGATCTTCACTTGATTGCAAGTGAAATAATGAATAACTTGTATAGATGAGTTCACTATTAAGACTTCAGACTTAATATTTACAAGTACGAATCTTGAGAGTTTATTCTTAGAACTTGTTTCCAGCTGCACCAAGACAATATCAGAAATTAATTATAAGGGAACATAGAGCAAATACTTATCATATATTTATAGGAAATTTATAGATATTCATGATTACATATTATATTATTAATAATAGGTGTGCTGATGTTATCGTCTATGAAAGAAAGACAAATTCTCACTTTCTTATTATTTCCCTGCATGTTTTCATCTCCGCAGTCTGTGCTTCTGGGTGATGTTTTCATGTGTTTGTAACAGCTTCCACACTCCTCCTTTATAAAACTGATTGCATTTAAGCCCTGCTGATTCCTACCCAATTATGTTATCTTAATATATTATTTTATTGTCATTTTTTAGAAAGAAAAAACAATCAAACAAAATTCTTGCAGCTGCACAGGTATTTAGCTCTCATTTGTACTGCTCTCAAGAGTTATCAGTTTAAATTCAGTGATTTGCCATTGAAACACAGGCTTGAAATAACTTGAAATAGCTCCCATTACTAAATCACACGATCATCCCACTAGCGCAAGGTTTAAACAGAACACTTACTTTCCTCCCTAGGATCACCTGTAACTTCTCCATTCAGCGGTCCCTGCATTTTTTACTCTTCTAATTGCTCCATCTCCAGTAACTCACAAAACTCCAAGTCTCCCTCCCACAGCGTGATGTACAGAACCAGTCTCTTCCTTTCCATCACAAGCGCTAGATGTGATGGTCAGAAGGCCACCTTCTAGAGCAAGCATGTCAAAGTGCAAGCAACCAACCACCCTGACATTTTTAGGTGTGGACGTGGCTGTCATCTCTGGATGCAAACCATTTACGTGTGAAAGAATGAAAACTAAAAAATACTACTGGAACTTGTTATTACTTCAAAAAATAAATTTGGCATTGAGATCCATGTTAAGTGTTGGTCTCTTTTTCTGTATGAAGGCTGGAGATACGTACTTCACCAAAATATTCTACCTGAATGCAACTGAAGGAAATACACAGGTGCTTTGGTTTTCTGCATAAGGACTTCCTGTAGAGTAATGCTCTGTTTTATTTTATTTTCCTTAGAGGACAAACATGAAAGTACACTTATACTTCTGTGAGAGGGACAAAGATGTCCAGTATGGTGGTACTCGGAAAATCCCTTGTTCCCTGATCTTATTCCAGTCTCAGCTGTAAAATGGCAAAATTATGACATGTGCAAACGGGATGCTGGGAAGGATAGAGGTCAGAATCACATATAAAGACTTGACATAGTCTGCCATTTGGGATGAATCCCAGTTCCACTGGTGCCAATTTAGATTTTCCTTCACGAGGCCTTGGCTAGATCTGCTCAGGGATGTCCATTCAGGTTGAGCACTGATTTCAGTGAATTTGGATGGATGCAAGAATGGATGGATCTTGGCACCTGGGATTATTCCAGAAGACCTGTTTACAGTATCTGCTTTTATTATATTCTAATCTACCTCCACCAATGTTTGGGGGATTGTATGAATAATTCCTTCACTGAGAACATTTTGGTTTTTCTTTGCTGGAAACAGCTTTGTAAAGAAGGCAAGCAGGGTATCTTATGCCTATTTTTCTTATAACCAAACCAGATCTCATGTCTTCAGAATAGAGAGATGCCAAAATTCCTTCTTTCTTCATACAATGTTCAGCTGATTGCTGTGGGATTTGTTTGTTTCTGAGGACCAAATTAGGTCTTTTTTTAATGGCAGCTGTTGAAGGCATTCAATGCCCTCAGTAGGTTTGTAGTGATGTAGAAATGCTTGGAATTTATTAAACTGTTCTGAAGAGGATACATACGAGTAAAATCCAACTGACTCTTTCTTAGCTGTATTGAATTCTGCCATACCATCAGAAATGAGGGAGTAAACTTTTTTCCCAGCAAAGCCTACAGATTTAATTGTGAATGTGGACAATAAGCAGATTATTGGCCAGACAGACATTGTTAAAGCTGTTCTTCTGAGCAGAGCTACATATTAAATCTGTGAGAGCCTCACAAACCATATATTATCCTTAAATATGTCAAATGAAGAACAAATGCATTACTTTGGTTACAGTAGCTCCACTCAATTAAAGTTTCTCACAGAATTTTCTTATATTTCTGCCCATTTCTTAAGCATTACCTCTGAGGTTACAGCTTTACATAGATAAAGATAAAATTTGGGATATGCTAAAAAATATTTTGGAAATCTGGAATCATGGGAGAAATTCAAGAAATTGAAAGGTTATCAATGGTAAAAATGTCTAGCTGTATTTTTAACAAAGCTGCAAAAAATTCAGTTGACAACTTAACTGAAACCAGTTAAACTCCTAACAGTTTAGTCCACGGTAAATAGTGATGATTGACTGTAGAGGAAGTATTAGAATAGAAAGATGAAGAGATACTGAAAAAACATATTGTATAGGACTCTTCAGTAAGCATGTCTGCTAGTGCTACATTTTCAAACTGTTTACCTCAGAAAACCCCAGGCTTTTAGTTTATGTTTATTTAACCACAAGCAATTCATTCTGAAAATAGGGCTTCAAATTTTGCTAAGGCCTTATGAAATATGAGTCTCATTTCTCCCCATGCTTTCAGCCCATGCAGACAGACAAAGGGATGCCACTGTCAGGATGTAACAGGGATATATTCCACATGTTACAAGAGATATACAGCAAAATCCTCCAAAATATGCGTTGTTATTAACAAAAGTTGAGGGTGCAGCCCCATCCTCCCAAGCCCTCCCACCTCAGTTTTTATCTGAAATCTGTGCTTCATTGGATGTTATTGTTTAGAATATTCCTTTCCACTAAAGAAGAGACAGTTCTGTATTTTTCTACGCAAATATAGAGGCTGCAAAAATAAAAATTGCTGTGATGTCTCCTTGTAAATGTAGCCTACGGAAAAAATGTTTCTGGACAAACAGCAACAGCAGCAAGGTAAGAACACCTATCTCCTTCGGCCCCTTCACTTATTGATGGCTGAACTTCAAAGCCTACTTTTGGACTATTTAAAATGCTAATATGATTAATAACAGGGAATTACTTTTTTACACCAAACTACACAAGGAAATTAAATTAAAAAAACCCCTATGCTAATGCACTGTAAAGGTTGCAGTTACAAATCACAGATCTGTTCATGGATATTTCATGAGCAGAAAAAAGGCTAAATTTGTCAGATAAATTATTCATTGTGAATTATTTGCTCAGCTCTATACTTTGCATGCATACTGTATTTATAAATTTAACAGGGATTCTGGTGGTACCTCGGAAAGAAGCACAGTGCAAATTCTGCACATTCCGCTGTAATTTCCAATTTGTCTCACCGTATGTGTTCTGCGGGTGAAATTCAACCCTCCCACACAATAGCTGGTTACCGAGGCTTTCCACGCTGTTATGAAACCCACCCCCTCACTCTCCTCCCGAAAGCAGGCTGGACTAGCAGCCACTGCTGCCTTCCCTCTCCTAGGGTGGGTGTGAAAGCCACCCAGTCTGGGCAAAGAAAGGGGTACTGGCGACTTTGTAAAAAGGCGTGAGGCTAAACGTGCTGCCGGGGCTCGTTTGCGGCACTGGCAGGCGGCTACGCGAGGCGGTGGGAGCGGGACGGAGGTGTGCAAGGCCGGCCTGGCTGGCTGCTCTCCTCACCCCACAGCCTGCCAAAAGGTGTGCGAACACCTCGCTTGGCGGCAAAGCACTCCCCGACTACTGCTTGTTTTAGCTCACGCCAACCTTGGTCTTCAGTACATTTTACGAAAAAAGGCACTGTGTTAAGTCCTCTTGATTCTGATGAAGCAAAATGAGAGATTTGATGTTAAGATGGCCGAGAAAACTTGAAAACCATCACCGCACAACATAGCGTCTCCTCCAGCGAAGGACTCCGGAGGCAGGAGGAAAATCTCTCTGAACGAAAATGCCAACATGAGCATTAAATGACAAAACAAACAAACAAACAAAAAACCAAACAGCTTCTGTCATGCACCAGGTCAAATCTCTTAAATATCTTAAGAGAAAACAAGTAGAACAGTATTGGTATTGCTGTACAGGTGAAAATTAAAATATGCTCTAACATATAATTGTACACGATTGGGAAGAGCAGAATTTTTAATGAAGGGCAGACAGCACTTTTAGGGCCAGCTAAACATTTTTTGCTTTAGCAGGGATGCAGAGCCAAAGCAGGGAGATGATTTGGCAGTATATTGACTGCACGCTTTTATCCTTTCGGCTGCTTAAGTTCTAGCAGAAGTAACTTGAACAGGACTACAGTTTAATACACTAAGGCTTACACAGAAGGTATTATTTTCTCTTTGACAGGGTCCAGTGCTATTTTTACGCTGTTTGATAGAGAGCTGCTGTTAGGCCTCAGGGAAGGAATAGCGATTCTTTAAGTAGGGTTTGCCTAACAGCAGCTTCCTCCCTCCTGCCACTTCAACCACCTTCTCCGATATAGGAAACGCCTGGCTCTCCTTTTCCTTTAAAAAATACATGTCATTAACTATCTCTTCAGTAATCCGCCTAAGAAACCCTGGCTTGTTTGTGCGGGACGCCTAACTATGACACCAGCCGCTCTGTTTGTTAGTCCCTTCCTCCCCACTCCAGTGCCCAGCCTCCCTGCCTCCTCAATCACATGTGTTGTTTCTCATTTAAATGAACAGTTGGATTCTTTTATTTCTTACAAGTGCTGGATTCGCCTTATCGCCCTCATTCCTTTGGGGGTTGCCAATTGGTTTTATCCACGGATGTATCATTTCTCATGCTTCCCTTTTTTCTTACAAAGAGAAAGAACCACTTCGTCAACAAGCCTCTCTGGAGTGGAAGATTAAAAACCTAGACATCACCTACCTTGCAGCGCTACTCCCAACTGGGTTGTGTAAAACTCAATTAAACTTGTCCCCATTGAATACTGCATTACAGTACATTAAACAGAAAATTCTTCAAGCGTGATGACAAAGCTTGAAACCTTGCCTCAAAGCTGTTCCTTGTAGCTTTCTTTAACATTTCAGTCTTTATGGTGCAAGTCTCCCGTTGACACAACTTTAGTCCAGCTATGAAAAATCACAGAGCCCCACAGGGATTAAAAGGGAAAGAGGAGGAGGAAAAAAAAGAAAGAAAGAAAAAAAAAGAAAACCCTGTCAAAGCTGGTCTTGGCACTTTCCTTAGTGCATCTATTGAAACTATATCACCAACAGACTAGAACCTGCGAAGTATTAGAGAGACCTATGAACAATCTGACAATTTAGAATAACACTATGTTCACTCCATTTGGTTGCCTTTATGCATTTTCTTTTCTCCAAGAGAAACAGGTATTCACAACTTCCCCCAATTAAAAAATTTACATAAAGCCTTAAGGTGGGACCAAAATATGAATTAAGGAAGGGTACAATTCTAGGGAAAAAAAAAAAAAACAAACAGATGTCAAGCCAAGAATTACAACCTCCTCTCAAATCCAAATGTCAGTGCTTTCTGAGGAAGTATGAATTAAGATCCAAATACAGAGCTGTACCTCACTGTGATGTAAATGAAATACCAAAAACTTGCTGCTAATATTTCAAGTATTAGTTTCTTCCCTTTATGAAACAATGATGACAAGTTTGCCTCAAATTTGTTTCTACCTGAGCTCACACTACTTCTCCAACTAACGACTGGAAAGATTTCAAATTCTAAGAAACTCAAGAATGAGTTGTCCATGGGATAAGTAAGTATTTTATACTAAAATCTACCAAAGGAAGAGTTATGTATGCTGAAAAAGGAAAAAAAAGAGGGCATCAAATACATTCAGAAAAATACCCACTTTTCTTACATAAACCTAATGAGACATAGCCATGTTACACGTCAGCACCTCCAAGCATATACAAGAGTTATCAAAAGCCTGACTGAGTAGTTACATTTCAACAATCCATCAATATACTTCCAAATACTTCTTTACTCTCTTGACTCTTTATAGTGATAGATGTAAAGAGACATGCCAAGCATCCAAATCTTTCCTAAATAATAAGGCTTGAGATGTTTGCTTCTTACCTCCTGCCTTAAAAGCAAGCATACTGTTACTGCACATGTTACAAAGCATTTTAAAAACACTTCCACTCACGAAAAATTTTCCTGCATTTCAGCCACAAATGCTGTAAATCATGCATTCACTATTTGGGCTGCTCAGACGTGAAGAGTACTGTGTAATTCTTTCTCCTTCTTGTGTACTATTACTTCAGTTTATACAAAATATTCTTAGTAGATAATATAAAAAGATTTTGAAGATGCCATATGATATGCATGCTATTGCTCTGCAAAGCTTATTAGTCCAACTATGTGTAGTTAAGTGCTGGATTATCACAGATAGACCACTATATAAGCTCTGAAAAAGAGAGAATGATGCATCCCGTTTTCAAAAGGGAACAAAGGCAAATGTAATTAAGCAACCCACATATTAGCAAAATTTTGGGACTCAATTACTTTCGGCAGTTCCTTTTCATCTCCTGAACTCTACGTTAAGTCCTGCGTGGCTTCTCTCCGGTGTTTCAATTTGCCAAAGAGCCCTGCTGGTAATGCAGTATTTAGGATCTACGATGAAGAGATGACAGGGGACTTGTAAGTCCCTGCTGATGACTTACCCTGTCTAGTGACAATATTTTTCCATCTCTGGGGAGCAGAGTTCAGTATCGTTGGGTACTTAGAATTATGGTATGCTATACATGCTATAAAGGACTACTCAGAGACTCAGTTCATCCTTTTTTGGACATTTCCTCTATGCACTTGAATCTCTGCAGAGCAGGAAAATGAGGAAAGAAATGAGAACAATGAATGAGGAAAATTATGGGATAGCTCTTTACTCCACTACACCAGTTTTGTACCAGTAGACGCCAATGAAGATAACTGACTGTGATGACAAAAAAAAAAAAGATAATGCACCAACCAAATGCTATACACTGAAAATATTTTAAATATCCCAAAACATTAACGGCTGTTTCCTGTGTTAAGGATATAGTCTAACTGGTTCAGTGCTATGGAAAAAGTCCGTTTTCCATAGAAACAACAGTTATGTCAGGATAAAGCAAAATAATATAGTAACCGTACAAGATTATTGAGTTTAAAACTCGTAAGTTGTCTCTAACAATATCAAAGAAAAGTGAGATTGTTTCCTAAGTAAAACTGAATTTTCCTCAGAGCAGAGTTATTTCTTTTTTGTGTCCTCCATTTACAGTACTATTCTACAAAACTCTTTAGCTTAACAAATATTAACCCATTTTCATCAGAGATGCTATATGAAAATAAATAATTGGAAAAGGAATAGCGTACATTTTTTTATTGTGCTCAGCTGGGCATATGTGCCTACTAGCTAATTTTGGGGGGCTACAGCTAACGAATTCATTGCAGTATGAATCACAGGCAACCTTCTACCAGGATCTGACAAGTTGTTACTACGTAAAAGTGACACAGTTTGATAAATCAGGTGTTTGATTTGTGGCATACAGCTAAAATCTGATCGGGCCCTTTCCAAAACACAGAATTAGATTCAGATTTACTGTTAAAAACTGCAGTCTGTTTCTTTTTCCCCAGTAGCCAACGTTATTAGTAATAGTGGCTGGAGTCTGCCAACTGCAAATGCAAATTGACCTAACTTTCTCCAGAAAGAAAGAAGGTAAAGAAACTAAGTAAAAATAAAGAATACTCCTGCATATTAATGGTAGACCATCAGGCTAATGTGCTCAAAGGAAACCTCAGCTAATCAGCTCCTATTGATTCCTCTATAACACTAACGTCCCAGAGACAACACAAGGGACGTGATACAGCCATACAATACAATACTGACACACAAAAGTAGCAGTCCTGAGCTTAAGAATTTCCTTCAATATCTTCAGCTTAAGGACCAACTCTTAGATCTCCCATGTACCAGTTTAACAGCCAAAAAGAATCCCATTTCAAGAAAATGCTCTTGTTAAGTAAAGTACTTCTCAATGGGTGCTTTTGGAGACTTCTCTGACTCAGGAACTGAACTCTCTCTGTACAATTAGACCTTTGAGTATTCAGCTATTCACGTGTTTAGACTTTGCAATAATTAGCAACACACAACAAAACTCCAAGTGCTAACATTAGGATCATGCTTCACTTTGCTGAATATGTACATATGTTCTTAAAGAGAAGAAGGTCATATATCAGCTCATCACTTTTTTGGAATTTTCTAGCTGAATAAATTAAAGCATTTTTTTAGGTGTAATTGATCTGAAATTAATTTTTTCTGCTTAATGTCACTGAGGAGCATTTTTATAAAGGAGGGGAATGGTGTTTTGGAAAGAACAGTTTTTATGACGCTGTGGATTGTTTTTTAAATGTGTCAAAAAAATTCAAGTTGCTCAATGTCCAAAATTAATCCATATGTTATGTTATGTCCTAGATTATAAAAACAAGATCAAACCAAAGAAACAGAATGCAGAATATTGCTCCTTTTACATACATTTCTGTAGGACAAAATGAAGACAAAATAAATAACGAATTATAGGAAGTGTATCAGAAAGACAGAGCAGTGCCACACTTATATAAAGCTGATGATCATATTGTGGTAAGCCAGAAAATTGTCATGTTTCACGTGTTACGGTGCAGTGGATGTAATTGAGAAATAGCTTGCGTGTACAAAACCACCATTCTCTCCTTCACTCACTGCAAAGCTTATGACGTTTAGGGATTTACATAGAAAGTACATGGGAAGAGAAAGAACTGTATTTAAAGAGCTGATCTCAGCAGATCTTCTGAGAGAGTGCAAAGGGCCAAAAGTGGCTTCTATGAAAGCAACAAAAACAGTTCATTCTTTAAACCATTATTAAAATTTCAATTTTCCCCCTAACTTAGCTAGTTAAACCCAAATAACTTACATAATACTTTGCATCACAAACCAGCTTTCTTAGTAAATTGCTCCTGGACCACTGGTCCACGAAAGACTCTCAGGATGGGGTTCTGAACGTACAGCCATTGCTTGTTTAGCCCTAATTAATTTCTACTTTAGGAGGGAATAGAAGATAAAAGTCTTGAAGTCATACTTCAGGCTACACTTTCCACCAAAGTAAGCCACTGAAAAATATCATTGTTTGTGATTTTATACTTCATTTGCTCCAACGATAAATATAATTTAATTGAACCTTAATCATAAAACTGGCTTAGCCTTAGCAATCTGTCAGTCTTATTTTAAATTTTCATTTAACTGTAACTTGAAAATGCATTTAAACCTCACATAATTTAAATCCATTAAAATGCACATGCAGCCACCATAAAAGCGAGCCTGTTCACATTTAAAATAACAGTTTATTAATAGAAGATGCACAGTGATCACTTGATGCCACCCCTTTCATTTCCTAGTGTAAAACAGTTCCCTTTCATCTCATACTTTAAGTTCAGTCGCCCATCTTATAATATCAGCAAACATTTTGGCTGGCCAAAGTCACCGTTGTCTCCCCTATGTCTCAGATGCTTCTGGTCGTACGTATCTGAATGTTTGTTTCAGCTAACAGACCAACCACAATACTTTGTCTTAGTTTCTGAGTTGAAGGTTAGGGCATATCAGTCACTTCCTGTTAATCCACTGATCCTTGGTTTTCTCAAAAATGTCTTTCGTTTGTTCAGATCTTGAATAATTTGTACACTGTCCTTACTGTTCAATATGCTTCTACCACAGTATTTTTATATATTCAATTGTAAAAGCAAATTTTCAATTTGTGTGTTCCTACATCACTACTGTTACAAACAAGAAATCTCCATTCACGAAAATAATGTTATAGAGCCCAGTATGTATTAACTGACTGTGCACTTCTATTTTTTTAAACAAGAAGTTACAATGGTTACTAAATCCATCTGATTAAGTCTGAATAGACCTCTTTTCTAGTGTTTCTACCACAATCTAACTTTTCAATATTCTTTTTACATTGGTTTGCACTCCCTAAAAAGTCTGTTTTTCCTTGTGTCATCTTCTACTTTCACCACTTTATTGCAAAACTAGCATTCTTCTGTAATTTATAAAGCTAATGCTAGCACTTTTCCCGAGCCTTAACAATGTTAACTAGGACTTAGTCTTTCTATCTTATAAAGATATAAAGTCTTTCTATTTTTTCTAAATAATATTTTCTCCCAATGATTATTAACCTGTGATAGTATAATTGTTCAGAATAGCTGGAGTTGCCTATGCAGAAGTTGACACTGCAGCTATAGAAAGAGATTTCAGAACCTTCTGTGCCTTGAGTGAAACACTAACTGAGGCCTGAGGGCTTTTTTTGTATATAATATGCATGTATGCACGTATATATGCCTGTATACTATGATATTATCATAGGAAATTATCCTACAGGCAATTTCTGCTCCAGCAACAAACCTTGATTCTGTATGCCACCAACTGATTCAGTCATATGCATCATCACTCAGTTACAGAACATCTCTACTAAATCTGCTTCAACATAGCAACTAGCTTCAAATATCACAATTCGGGCACACTCTAGCATAGATTTCTGTTTGTCAGCATCACACTGCCCCACATGCTCTGACGGACTGAAACTGAAACAAGAAAGAAAAAATGAAATCTGAAACAGCTTTTTTTTTTTCCTCTTCTTTTTTTAACACCAAAACAAATCACGTTTTAAGAAAGCTGCTAAGTACTTTCCGTGTCTGCAGTAACAGGGGTTCATTCCTTAGATACTAAACACACATTGAAGCAGGTTGCAACTTTTCCATACTTTCTTCAGTTCTCTTCAGAGAAGACTAGAATGGTGGGAAGGCTGAGGGATGCCCCAGCACTGGTGAGGAGAAGGGCAGCTGCAGGCAGTGGGAGCATCCTGCCTCCTTTGCAAGGGGGACTGCAAGGAGGGACTCCTGTATTTTGCGCCACGCTGGAGTTCCTTCTCTAACCTCCACTCTCCCTCCTCCCCATATCACTATACACACTTCAGAACCTGCCACAAAAAACAGGGTGCAATTGCCATTGCATTAGGAAAAATGGATGTGGTCCCCAGTGCTGGCCTCAGCGCGACAGTGCCCTGCTGTGAAGTCCTGCTCCTTGTGGCCTCTGTCTAGAGCAGGGAGCAGTGCTGGAATGCCGTGGGAGAAGGAGAGAAATGCTGACATTGATCTTTGGATCAGAGAGTACACAGATTGATCCCCAGAATCAATAGAGAGGTCAGGATTCAGTCACACATGATCTCTAGCTACAGCTCTTAAGTAATTTCTGGAAGACAATGGAGGGAGTTGTATGGCTGGATGTCACCAAGGGTTGCATCTTGATCTCAATTTCTGTTTAAGGAAACCTACACACCGGAAGAGCTTTTTCAATTGCTTTCAGCTCTGAATCCATTTTCCTGAGCATAAAAATATCTCAGTGTCCTTGGTATTGCAAGAGGAGCTATCCATTTCTTTTAACATACACATTGTTTTTATACTTCTCTAATTTCAAGAAGTCTCTTTTAGCTCCTAAATTAACAATGATGACAAAAATGAGCACAGATTGCTTTTAAAAGCAACACAGATTCTAAGTATCATCAATAAATAAAAGAGGCAGGATCCAAAATATGGCTAGGGAATTTGAGAAGAGAGAACTGCTGGCTGTGCCATTGCCTGTGTAAGCAAGCACAGCAATCACCTGCTGGAGTCTCCAGAGTAACAAGAATAGTTGCTTAGGGACCTAAGAATAAATCACTGGCTTGCAGGTCAATTAAGCGGCCAACAGACACTTGAATTCCACCCATTGTGCCATAACGGCCTTGCTTGTAAGCAGCTAGAGACAAAACACATCCAACATGATTTTAACATCGCGTTCCAGGCAGTCCAGCTCCACAGCCCACTTGGACATCACGCCTGCACATCACAGGTTTTCCTGGGAGCTTGGCACCTTCAATGCTACAAAAGAGTCCCCTGAATTATTACCATCAGGTTTAATCCATTTAGAGGTAAGCGGCACAGAAATCTCACACTGCACTGTAAGTTATACACAGAACCACCTTGAATGGGGGACGAATATATTTCTACATATTTTAGCTTTTGCTTTTATATGCCACACCATTTGTTTGCCTTGTATTACAAATGCACAGTAGGAGTATTTGATAGGAATCACCATAAAACAGGCTGCAGATGAATCCAGCCGTGTTTCCTCCCATACAGACATTTTATGCTCAGCACCAATAGAGCTGCCTGAAAAGAAGGACCAAGGTTTGATTTTAGGCTTCTAGGTCATGGTTTCACCTTGACAACAGCTCTTTCATTTCAAGCAGTAACATTTGCCAGGATCCCTAAGGTGTTTTCATTTTTGTCAAGAAGTGTAGAAAAAAGAAAAAAAAATAGTATGAAAAAATGATAAATCTTAATTCACAAGCTGCAGGACTATCTCTGTGTCTCCAGCACAAAACTTCAAATCCAATCCAGGACCTGGATGTGTATTAGAAGGCTGCAGATTTAAACCTTGTCCACCATGATCAAACTGGATTTATGGAGCATCATAACTCTCCAGACACCATCCAGCAGCTTATTAATTTAATAGACTTCTGTCCATTCCATGATGTTCCTGCCCTGACAGTCTCTCAAGATAAGGCGAAAGCCTTTTGACAGGACAGAGTGCATATATATTTTCTTCTGTTTTCTTGTGGATGGGGTTGTCGACAACTTGAAATGTGTGGCTCAGCAAATTTGGGGGCTTTTTTTCTTCCTTCTTGCTTTGCAGGGAAGATGACAGAGGTAACGCTACCATAAGCCACAGGGGTCACAAGGTTTACTGCAGTCCTCAATTTTTATTTGGCGTAATGAATGGAAAAAAAATAATTTAATTAAGAAGAAAATAAAACACATTTAGCATCTATGTCATATCCTGAAAATAATGACAACATTGTTCTTAAAATGATTTTTAAATGACTGATTCTACTGCAATTGAATTAGAAAAATGAGGGACAAATACGTATCTTGAAAAATAAAATCTCTGCATGATGTTTGCATATATTTTTGCCAGTGGTCTGAATGGCTGAAGCAATGTTTCTTTTCACATGGTCCCAGTGTGAAGTACATACTGGGCTTCTTTTCCATCCTGAACATGTTCTCATAGGTGAGTGTTAGGCTCAGTTCTAAGTATAATTCTGTGCAAATCATGTCAGTATTCTGTTTATTTCCTTGCCTCCTCAAATGAAAAAGAATTCCAACTTGAAACTATGAAATAAACTACACAATAAGTGACAAAAAGAACACAAGAAAAAACCTCAAACCAATGTACATATGATAACAACCTAAAAATACCACTTGGCTGTTATGTAAATGAAATGCACTAATAATGAACAAAAGTGGGAAGTGGAAATAAAACTGTACCCCTGCATTTCTTGTCATCTTCCCTTTATTAACTGCAGGCTTAGAATTTAGAGGGCATGTAATAATTCACTGTATGCTATTATATGCATATTATACTAATTCCATAAAGATGCATTAAATAACATTTTTCTTGTAGATAATTAAGACCATATACAAGGCCCTGACCTCTAAACTCCCTAAAGCAGATAATCCCCCATTGGATCTATTTGCATAGGTAAAAAATAAAAATAAGGGAAAAGTACAATCCTGCTTTGTGAGTTCTTTGAAGCTGAATTGTGTCTGAATTAAGTCCACAACACTGTGTCTGCCGTCAGCAAGCAATAAGTATCACTAGTCACGGGGACAAAATATTTTCTCCTTCTCTGGCCAGCGATTAAAGTAGCAGGACTAATTTGCAATAGTTTTGTTTGCAACAGCGTCATTAGGCATCCTGCCTTCTCAATATCCCTGCGAAACCAAACGTGAATCATGCCATCTACCTGCCTACCAATCATGTCTTTATATCTGTATCCATGACACTTTCTTCCAATGACTGTGAAGGTATATTGCCCTTGTACAGATACTATTTTATGTAAGCATTATACACATAATCATGCTTCTCTTGAGAAATATTTTGCAATTTTTCAGTGTTATGGAAAAAACGTAAAATAAGCTCTTCCACGGACCTTTGGTATTAGGATAAGCGTCACATGCATTTTGTTAAAAACTCAGATTTCTTTGTCACTGGGTACAAAGAAAGAACAAAAACCTGTAGCACCACCAAAGGCTTCAGCACATTGTTTAGCTAATGGAGGCATCCAGCCGGACAGCAGATACTGCAGTTTTCTGACTGTCCACATGGAACAGACTAAGTAAATTCACTCGATTTGCTTGTAATAGTAAGTGGAAAGAAGCCCCTTGCAACCTAAAATATATGCCCCAAGTTAACCTCTGGCCTATTAAACAACTTGTTCTCTGACCCAAACCAAAATATATTCTAATGCAGCAGTATTTAAACTCCTTATGATGTTTGACCTGTGTCTCATTAGGGTCTCTGATGCTATGTCTGTGGTGCAATGTACCATTACATTGCCTGAAGTTGCAGGAAAAAAAAGTATTTACTGGCTGAAAACTCATTCGCAGGGGAAAGCATGGTATCAAGGATCTCACAGAACAATTAAGAAAAGTAATCCTCTGTCACTAAGGAAAAATTTAAGAACTCTTTTGTTGTGACAACTGACTTTTCCAATATGTTAAAAAATAAGACTATTTTAAATTAGCAAAATTAATTAAAAATTGCCTTCAATTCTTACTAGTAATTTCGTGTAACTCTTTTGCAGCATTTATATCTTCAACGCATGGCACACACATCAGCTAAAGAACTCATCCCAGTACCAGCGAAGTAAGTAAACAGTTATCTATTTACCGACTTAAAATAAGTCAGCCCCTGGGCCAGGCGGCCAGGGGAAGCCCTGGGAGATCCGAGCACAGAGCCCTCTGCTTCCAGCCCTGACTTCTGCTCTGCCCTCTCCCGTGTGCTCCCTCTCCTCCAGTTTCTATTTATAAATTAGCTACATGACACAGTTTCAGTGTGGGCAGCTGTCATTTTAACTAATCTCATCCTGTAAATCCACCCTAGCAGGCTTGTCCTCTATTGTGATTGGAGAACAGACTTTTTTGGGCAGCTTTCAAAAGCAGCATCTGTTTGAGCAAGCACGCATCCCTTAGCTGTGCAGAGAAGCGCTCCCCCGAATTCCCCCCCCCCCCCCCCCAGTTTTGTGTTCACCAAAAGAAAATGACAATTCTCGGATCTCACCCTTAGGCAACATCCTGCCTAGCCAGGATTTTCTTATAGTCTCTCAGTGGGCACTGACTGTGATTTCACTTACGGAGGGATGGAGGCTTTTTATGGCGTTCGGTATCATGTGTCCGCTCCACCGGGACAATTAACAGGGCCATCCTGTGGAATTACTTACGAAGATGTCACGCGGTGCCTGTGGAACCGCGCTGGGGCGAGAATGGGTTTTTCTCCTCCCGCATCCTCTCAGAAATAACAAAGGGCATAAACTACTCAGTGCGGCCAGGCAGAGGAGGAAATAACATCAGTAAATCACTAATGGAAATGCAAAACCAAACACTGCCTCACGCAAAATGAGATGACGGCCGGCTCGAGAAGCGTGCGAGTCGCTGCCGGCGGCCGGCTCCTTTTTGGCAGCTGTACCTGACCCCATCCTGCCGCCCCATCCACCAGCACCCGTCCCTCTCCCTCCAAAGGGCAGCCTGAGAAGCAGCCATTTTCTGATTTGGGGTTTTGCAGCAGAAGACGTGCCCCGCAGCTGCCACCCGGCTGGGCAGCGTGCTCGGTGGTACGCAACGCAACCCAACTGGCCCAGACACACGTTAAACATGTTGGTTTTCCTGCACAGAGTTATCCTGTGGTGCTCTGCAATCAATTACTGTTATACCACCATCATTAATAATTTTCTTAATGAAAATGATTCTGTTGATCTCCGTTGTATTTTAATTATCAGAGTTAAGCATAATTACACTGCAGCTCTGAGCTGGCATGTAGACTCCTTTAGGGCGCAATTTTGTTTTAACACACTGATAATGTAATTTTACATTGTGTCAGTTGTTTAGTTATTATCCAGTCGTACAATTCCGCTGTATTCCTGATAACAGATAATAACCTTAGCACCTCCTATATCCTGAAGTCATTTAAAAAGCAATATTGGAATTTCACAACTAGCTAACTTAATCGCCTTATGATTTTATAATTCCCACAGCTAAATATTTGTACAGACACCCTGTTTTAACAATGCCACTAAACATACAGTATCCATACATTTCACATAAATGGCTTAAATAATATCTAGAAAAATGTCTGTTACATGAGCATGGTTTTCTCTCTGTGCAACTGTATTTTTTACACCGTTTCTATTCTATTCAGTCATAATTCATTTTTAAAAATCTCTTACAGTCCCAGTGGAAGATTTGCAGTTAATACCCCAGCCCCCTCCTAGGTTGTGGGGGGACTCCTACCTCTGGGGTTAGAGATTTACCAAGTCTGGTGCACAACTCTGTTAGGTACGAATGCTTCTCAAGTATGCTGTGTTGAGATGAACATACAGTTCATGCATTAATACTTCCCACCATGTATCTTGCTTGAATTACTGAAACTCTGTAGCTGTTTTTTTGGAAAGAACATATTTATAATTCCAGATAAGCTACGATTCCTAAAATCTGTCTCTAAAATTTCAGTTACTGTTTCTAGGACATCTCTTAAATTATTTAATAGACTACTTTTGCAACGTGAGAGAAGTTTGACGTAAATATTAAAACAAAAAGAGCATGTTTTTTAAGTGTAATTACAGTTGTAAAAGTTTCCTTTCAAAAAAATAGAATGGGGTAATGGCACATGCCATGAGTAGCCAGCTTGTAGCTGGGCTTGTAAAAAGGGATACTAATGAACTGTTTTTCCCTTTTCTAATTTGTCCTAGTATTGGGGGAATGTAGTTATAAAAAATACAGATAGAATTAAGTGATGCTAGACTAAACAGAATTAATTTCAAATACTTAATAGTTATTTCATAGCTATTCGCTCTGAATGTACTCTGATGTATGTTTTTAAATAACCGGTTTCTTAATCTAAAAATTTATATAGAAGATTAATTGTGGTTCCACTGTAATAGCTTAGCAATATAATCCTATATATGTACATCATATATATACACATACATGCACGCACACACACTTTTTGTGTTTGCTTGCCTAGGGAAAATATTTTATGGAGAGTTTTGAAGGCAAATAGGGAGTTAGCTGGCCAGCTCAGATTCGTTTTCAATAGGAACTACATGCCAGACTCCTCCCTGTGATTATTGCATGTGCAATACATGGGTGAATACAGTGCCCACAGCCTTTAGTGAACTGGAAGTCAGGCTGACATTACTGTACTCTCCTGAAAGATCTGGGGAAAATTCTGCTCTCAAAGATATCACTGTAATAAGCTAAAAGGGAATATGGCATGTGCTTCTGAGTCAGCAACTGATCGACCAGTAACATGTACTGCTAGCCAATTCTTAAACTTATTTTCCTCTTAGAAATGTGCCAATTTACCCCACTCATCTTGGGTATAGTAGGGAAAACAGCTCCCAGGGGACCAAATCTGCTACATGTACAATTCCACACATTTGTTCAGCTAATTGCTTTCAGGAATAACAATGTATTGCTAAGCAAACTAACAAAATTATACACAGCAACTACAACATAACATCGAATTACAACTACATGCCAGCTGACACCGTTTCATTAGAAGTAATGGCACTGCAGGAGACAGAAAGCTAACACAAATCAAAGCAATGTAATCTGGAATGATGAGATACAAATTGAAGGAAGAAACATTATTCTATTTATTTATTTTACCATCTTCTATTTGACATTGTTTTGTGATCTGAGCCAATTAATCTTTCTAGCACAAAAATCCCAGCAGAGCTCAAGGCAAGTGTAGGTGCTTAATGAATGACAGAGCAGCCAACTCAAAGTGCAGAGAGATGAACAGAATGAAGTGAAGTTAAAGCATATCTACAACTTATTTCCCACAAAAGTTTAGTGAAGTAGCAGGTTCTTAACATGTATTTATAAATTAGGGCTCAAATTTACCCTCAACTTTAGTTCTAGTACACATCTGCAGTAGAGATAACAGAATTCACCTTGAGCACTGTATGACTGTCTCACAATACCTTGTTAGCCGAGTACTAAAAACACCAGCATCATCAATGAAACAAAATCGAGTACATTTGAATGAAAAGACTAAGACTCTGGGCTACTCAGACTGCACGAAATTGAAGAAAGTTTTTAGTATTTGAAAAAAAATCGTATTTTAATAGATTCAATCAGACAGCACTGAAACTGTCTAATGAATTAGTTAGTGTTTGTAAAGTACTTTGAAGATGAAAAGTCTTACTAGTATATATGTGCTAAGTATTATTATAATTACAGAAAGAATGTAATACTTGATAAGACACCATCCTGTGGGAATTTGCAGAAGCTGTATTTTGGAGTGAAAGTGATTTCCCATTACATTAAAAAGTTGTTGCAGAAAAGTTTGCCTGTGAGTCTTCAATACTACAAATAGCAAACTGCAGCTCTGGATTCACAAGAAAAGCTTTACTGTTACTCAAGAGCCTTTTGCTGCAGCTTCCACTTGGGCAGCAATCAGCAAGCTGCGAAGGAAGGGCAGCTCAACCCTTTTTAGATCTGAGCCCAGTTCTCTAGTACTGCAGGTGTTTCAGGTTGCAGAATGACTGTGTTGGCATTCTGTAATTATAATAGAAAGAATTTATAAGACCCTGGTGTGCAACTCATTTTTAACATGCAAATTCCCTGTTTTCAGCGTTTCAACTTTCAAAGGCTTGTGGCAGTTTAAAAGCAATCCTCTTATAAGTGTATAAATTGCAATGATTATAGGAACAAGTTGTAATTGTTTCTAGTAAGTTTTTAGGAGTCTTTGATGTTATGATTAGTGTTTTGTATGTTAATATATTGATATGGGCGCTTATTTGCCTGGATGCTTGTATGCTGAAATGGTCACTAGGTTGCCTCAGCAAACAATCTTTGATCTCAGTAGGTCTGTTTGGTTAGAAATAAAACCTAAAAGAAATTAAACAAGAACAGTGCATGTTCTGAAGTATTCACAAAGTGCTGAGATTTGTGATTGAAACACAAGGAAGGAAAGTCATAGTTTTGCAACCTGATCTTCAGGGGGAATGCCAAAACCAGCTACACTAAATAAATTATTCTTATTCCATCTACTTAAGTGGTGGGTTTTTTGGTGTTTTTTTTTTCCTAAACATACTGAAATGATACCATAATCACATTTACAGAGCTTTCACAGTGACTGACCAAACAACGTGGCGCATAGTCCATGGCACTATGGACTGAACCCAAGGCTCTTTGGGTTTGTTCAAGATGCAAGACAAAAGCCTTTGCATCTTGAACCAAAGTAGCTGTTAGATGTGGTAGATTAGTGTCATGGTTGGGGGGCCCTCGTAAGAACTCATATTGACTTGAGTAAATCTGACAATTCACATAAGACAGAAAGATGTGAAGCATCATCACGTCATGCCACTACACAGAGACTGGAATGTCAGAGGTGACAACCCTGAAATCCAGTTCCAGTTATCTTCTGTTACCATGCTGACATGAAGTCTTATCATAGTCCAATCAAGTTCGCATTCTTCTTATAAACCCAAATTTCAGTTAGTAGTCTACAAGGTAATGTAACATGGAGAAATGCTATCCAGTATATCCAATAAAATGTCAGAAAAAATTCACCTATTTAAAGCGTATAGATTTTACTGATGTTTCCCAAGAGGCACTAACTCTCAGAGAGAAACGGATGGTATGTCTTATGTCAGCTGACGTCCTTCTGTGTTTATAAAGCATTTAGTACACTACAGACACCATGTGGGTTTTTTATATCATTAAAAGGAAGAAAAAAAAAGCGCAAAACCAGAACACGGTAGGAAAACAGGAATGAAAACTGTTCCGACTTTAAGGGGAGACAAACTACTTCATTTTCCTGTTACGCAACAGGTATATTTTTATCTCGGTACCTTACACAAGAAAGTAGAGAAAAAAAATCGGCTTGTGTTTACCTTTGCTGTACACAATGCAGTTGTTTTTGTTGTCTTCTACTCCTTGCCAAGTCACATCCAGCAACCACTTGGGGCCAGCAGTCAGTGCCATAGGGACTGAAGCCTTTGTCTTCTGTAGGAAGGATGATAACAAACAGATGCCATTTGCTTGCCTTGATTAAGAACTTGAATAATAATAGTAATAATCATTTTATTTGCAAACAACAAAATCTCCAAACCCATAAGCCAAGGTCTTATTCCCCTGCCTCAGGATTTTTTTTTAAGAAGACACAAGCAGTAAGCTTTAGTTCTTTCATTGATTGAATGGTGAAACTATTATCAAGGATTTTTTCCGAAAGATATTGGATCAGATCTCCAAGATTAAGCAGATCTCTGGTGGCTGAGAATTATAAAGGGAATGCAGATGACTTTCACAGCAAAGAGCCAAGTGTTTAGAAGTGAACTTTAGCCACATTGTACTTCATTATCAATGGGATCTCACTATTTCCTGAAACAGACAGGAAAGAACTTAAAGAATCGGTATCCATTTCAAAGATCTGTCCTGGGTAACATTTGTATTATCATAGGAAATTGTTCTGAATGGATAATGGAATTTTTCCCCTTTTGCTAAGTGTTGATGTGTGATTTTACTATGTCTGAAATAATAATAATGCTAATGATTCACTGCACTTTGTCTCCAAAAAGACTATAAAAGAAGTTGTATTAATAAATTCAAAGGCACAAAAGTAAAGCATGACATCCATTGCACCTGAAAGGCATGCAGGCAAGGAAATGCACATTTAACAAAACCATCTCCTGTGTATATTTCATATTCTATATTTAGAGAATTTGGTATTTGAGGAGATAAGGTAAAGGCTTCAAATTTATTAACACTTAACTCCTTCTACTAATCAAATGGCAAAACCTCTGTGGGTAATCCTGAGTTTGTCAGTACGTGGCACTGAGATGCCACTTAGACTTCTATCATTCACAGTTCTTTTTCTCTGCATCAAGCATGAAACCACAACAGAGAGTACAAAGTACAACAGTCACCATGTAACTTCTTTTTTTTTTCCGGGATATAATTCTGTCCAAGACATTCTAACCTTACCTAAGAGAATTTGATTAATTATTTTTATATTCCACCAGTAATTCTCTAGTTGGCTCCAGCTATGTTCTATTGCAATATTCTGTATGATTAAGGGAGTTAGTTAAAAAATGTTAAGATACGCAAAATCATGTATTTACATGGACATTCCAGATGCGTTGGCCACATTTATTATCTATGACTGTTCTAGAAATGTAGTGAAGTATATTAAGGGTTACCACAGAACATATTACATTCCCAAAATATACAGGAAAAAATTTATTGAAAATAAGATATTTAAAATATTTTAGTTTTATAAGATTAAATTCATAATCTTATATATTTAATATAATTTACGATATACCAATATTTTAATAATGATAGAATAAGACATATTGAATGTCACAGTTCTTCATTTTTTGGTTTTTTGATCTGTTTATTCTCTAATACTGTTTTATCAAATATAATATTTCTTGCTTAGTTTCCATTTCAAATTTTGCATTTTTCATACAAATGTTTATGCATAAGTCACAGTTCTTCTGCATGCACTCCATGACATTATTCATCTTCCAGAAGTGTTGGGAAAAACAGATATAAATGAAGAGTGAAATTAGTAAAAAGGAATGTAACAGCTAGCAACAATATACCTACCTAGTGTAAAAATACTGCATCCAGAGACATGCAAGGTCAATTCCTAATACTGCTTTTTCTACTGGAAGTTGCAGAAAGCGTGTTTGCTTATATGAAGTATTACAAGAGTCAACCTGTCCTGGTTTCAGCTGGGATAGAGTTAATTTTCTTCCTAGTAGCTGGTATAGTGCTGCGTTTTGGATTTAGGATGAGAATAAGAAGAATGTTGATAACACACTGATGTTGTAGTTGTTGCTAAGCAGTGTTTACACCAAGTCAAGGACTCCTGAGCCATACTGTCCTGCCAGTGAGAAGGCAGGGAGGTGGGGGACACAAGAAGTTGGGAGGGGACACAGCCAGGACAGCTGACCCAAACTGGCAAAAGGGATATTTCATACCATATCACATCATGCTCAGTATATAAACTAGGGGGAAAGCTGGCCAGGAGCTGCTGCTCAGGAACTGGTTGGGCATCAAGTCAGCGGGTGGTGAGCAATTGCATTGTGCATCACTTGTATATTCTAATTATTTTTTTGTTATTATTATTACCACTATTACTACTATTATTATTTTCCCTTCCTTTTCTGTCCTATTAAAATATCTTTATCTCAACCCATGAATTTTACTTTTTTTTCCGATTCTCTCCCCCATCCCACTTGGGCAGGGGGAGTGAGCAAACAGCTGTGTGCTGTTTAGTTGCCCGCTGGGTTAAACCACGACACAACCCAGCTGCATGCATTTGAAATCTGAATTTAAATTCTGATTTCTAATTGGCCAATAAACAAGACAATTTTTTTTTTTAAATTTGGTTAAGTTCATATATAAATTATCAAGAAGCCTGATATTACCAATTATGAAATCAGTGCAAAGTATTTACATATGGACTGCACAAAAAATAATGATGTAAATGAGACATGAACTGAAAAAGATCTGCAAGAGATGAGATGAGAGGTAATCAAAGTATCATCTCTATCTTCTATTACAGAAGACTCTAGACTTTAGTGTCATTTACACCAGAACAGCGCTATGGCTGCTATGTAAACAAAGAAGAGTGTCTATTCTTCACGTAGCTGAGAATCATACCCATATTAAATACAAGCTTTAGCATGAATATTAGCATGACTGCATAGCAATAATGAAGAGGAGGACCAGGACATGTTCCTACCACATGCTGGATTTCTCCAACTGCCATTTCAGTCAAGCCTTTAACATGTTTTTTGTGCTTATACGTGCTCTCAGTCTCTGGTAATCCCAAGCACAATCCAAAGACAGTGCAATATTATCCAGGTAGTGGACTTTTCCAAGTACACTGTAAAAGATTGACATTCAAACAAGTCTTCTTCTTAAAGTTGGAGGCCAAGTTAAAAAACAAAACAAAACAAAAATCTATCTTTTAAGTGCAGAAGGGATCATTATTTAATTTTCACAAGATCTAATTCCTATTTCTGGTTTTCTTCTTACCAGACATCTGACATTTCACTGTGTCTCTCCTGTCTGTAAGGGTATTATTTGCATTAAGGTGGTATCAAAAAGCCTCAAATGATATCAGGATCTTCTTGTGCTGGGCAATAGTTTATTATCTACAAAGACAGGACAAATAGTATGTCCTGGGAAGGGATTATACTAACCACATACTTCTGAGGAAGAAATGAGATCCAGAGATACCGTTTGACTTTCTCATGAAGATTAATTTCTCCTTTAGTAAGTGCAATGATTATAGGCTTAGTCCCAGGCCACCGTCCCTGTTTCTTCTAGACAACAAGAGGAGCCCAAGCTGGTGCCTCATCCCTTCTGAGGTGAAGCAGCAGCAGCAGCAGGTAGACTGAGCACCAGCAGCCAGGACGCGAGTCTGCTTTGCCGTTCCCCATTTACAGGGCTTTTTTGGAACTTAAAGAACTACACAGAGATTGCTAAATTAGCTTCCAGGTCGGCTTGGCAGTAAAACTTGTAATCAGTTCAGCAGCTGTGAGTGGTCTCTAGGCACCAGCGATAGGCTGGAGGCAGCACTGGGTGTTTCGTCTCACAGCTCTGCTAGCCCAGAAGAGCTGGTGGACACCTCAAAAGAATTTCCCATTCTCCCATAGCTCTGCTCCCAAGCTGCACAGATATGTAAATAAACTTCATTTAATATGAAAGCAAAACTTCACAAGGCTGCTTGTAAAGCTTGGCAGCTCCACTAAGGGAGACGGGCAATGGCTTTTCCTTGAAGTACCTCACAGGCATATTGTGTGAGCTGTTAGATGAGTCAGGACCACCACAGCAGTTCTTGGGGTCTGGCATCCTGTGAGGTTCACACGTTCATAAGAAGTGTTCACCACTGACAAAGGCTTGCTCTTGTTGTGCCTTATTACATAGTAAGAATTGAAGCAAGCCTGCTGATTCAGGAAAGGCCATTTCCCTAAAATGGTTAAAATGAAAAGACCCCAGTCCAAGATAACAAGAAGCCATGGTTAAATCAGTCATGCCTTTATCACCTCAAGATTAGACTACTGCAATGCGCTATACCTGAGGCTACATTTTAAATCCATTTGAAAGCTGAAGCTGGTGCAGAATGCAGCAACCCGCTCATAAAGCAGGATATCGTTCTTTGAGCGCATTACACCAGTGCTTTTTAATCTTCACTAAGTGTCTGTGGGATTTAAAGCACTGGTTACAACCTGTGAAGCCTGGGACCTGCCTGTTTGAGATGATACCTAATTGAGACCTGCCAGGTCTGTGCCCCAACCGTACAACGACAGCTGAGATCCACGGAGGAACATGAAAAAGGGCTTTCTTGGCTTGACACAGAAGAAACTCTTGGCAGGGCAACATGTTCTTCACGACAGCTCTTTAGCTTTGGGACACTATCCCACTTGAAGTAAAGTATGTTCATGTTCTGACTCTCAGAGAGTACTATGAAAATCATTCTGTAATTCATAAGGTGTATTTGTTGTACTGTAACATTTAGTTGGTCATGCCCAAAATAGTGGTGGTGGTGGGAGGTGTTAGCTACTTTATGCTATGTTTTTTTTGCAGTGCTGTTAGGAATATCTCTAGCTTAAGAAAGATACCTTTTTACAAAAAAGCTTTCTTGACACAGAAGCAACAATATTACAGCTGCTTAAAAATAGGACTTCAAAAACCAAACAAAATTTTATTTCTCCCTCCAAAAGAACAGCTACAAATTTCTCAAAAGCTTACAAAACATTCTGCCTACTTCCTAAGTATAATCATAGGGACCTGTTAACATGGGTGTCCATAAAATGGGGCCGTACAATACTAACCTCACGTTTTGGAAATGAGGGCACATTATAGAACCGCAACATTGTTCACTGCTCTACAATAGGTAGAGTGTGTATTCTACACTTCAATAATTTTTACCTGAAAATGCAATTTCTGCTAATGTCTTCATGCCATAACTAGACAAATTTGACAAGGACAAACAGGGTCAAAACTGCGATCTCTCAGGGAACAATTAGAATCAGCTAATGAGGATAAAAGAGGTCAGGCAGGCATCCACTTTTCACGAACCTTTGAAGCAACTGGACAAACAAGGGAGGTAACCCTCAATAAATGTTTACATTCAGTCAAGAGGTTAATGGAGATAAAAATAGCCATCACAGCAGGCCGAAAATAGTTTTGCACCCTTGCTAAAAGGAATCAGTGATGACAAGTAACATTAGATGAGCTGTTCCCTGCAAAGATTTCTAACATATGATGTGTGTGGCCTGGCAGAAACTTGAGGAAACCCCCGTGCTGAAGAGAAATACGGTATGAGCAAGTTGTTTGATATATATGAAATTCTGATGTCAAATGCCGATTGTTGCTAGCTGTTTCCAAAGAAGCTGTGCCAGAGCAAGAAATAGGTACTGAGCTGATGTTCAGTAAGTCGCTGTGACACGACCCTCCTGTCCCAGGCATGGTGTTCCAAAAAGTGCTCAACGTTATTTAAGGAGCTGTACCATTCACTGAAAAATCACTAAATTTCTATCTTTACCTTTTTTTTCCTTCAAGCAGTACAGGCCTCCATAATGTCAAAACTACTTCCTTAACATACTCTCACCAAAACAGAGGAAACTTGCTGGAGACTGAATATACTCAAGGGCTTTGCTTCTAACTGTATTTTGGTTCCCACAAACAGATTTTCTTTCTAAATCTTCCAAAGAGCCTGAGTTCCCATGAAAGATACAGAACATTACCAAAATGTCTTCGTGCCCTTGGAGAAAGTTCTCATGCCCTACTCTGCAGTGTTACTTTATATAGCCAATTAAAAACAAGACTGTACTGGGAGAAGAGCTGTAAATATACCTCAGGTGACTTCAGATATGAGTTTGGGATAGTAAAACACCAGTTAATACACCGACGGAGGTTTCTACTTCGAAATTCAATTTAAATTCAATTTGATCATCACAGGGTTGACGTACCTTCTGACATGCTGAAACTGCAGAACATACCCTCTTGAGAGGTTAAGTTCACCTTTGGTGGTCACCATACTCAATACAGCAAAACTTTATAAGCTCATCAAATCAGTTCAGTTGGGAAGGTCTCCCAAGGGGTCATTCTGGACCGACCAATAACAGAGAGTTGCATAGGTCTCAAACTATCCCTACTTATGTTTTAAGATGTTTTTGAATAATAAGAAGAGTGGTAACTCCACTTTATCACCTCACGCTTACATTGACTATCTCTATGTATTTATCATGTAACTGATTACAAATTCATCAAGCCCTAAGACAAGCCCATCCAAACAGCCCAGAGGACAGACACAGACCATCATTTTGTTGTCGATTTGTGTGCAGTCAGCTGGACTGTCCTTCAATTTCTGTAGCTTCCCTGAAAACTCTTATCTTTTTCCAAGGAGGATTCAGTCTTGGAAGAATATTTATCTCAAGGGCTTCTCTGGAAACCCTGCCAGTCAAGGTCTGTGGCACCACAGCACCATGGCTTTCTTTGCTAGACATGCAGAGGCAACTCCTCTCCACTCAGACGAGACTGGAGATGTCAGGAGGTTTTCGGTGCCATGGTTCCATGCTGATGACAAAAACATCACCAAATAAGGCAAAGACACGGCAGTCTCCAGCCTATAAACACCTACTCTGGAACTGTACAATTGCAACAGGATTTCAGTTTTCACAGCCCCCGCTATGTCTATGAGTGAGATCTTAAACCAAATGCAAGAGAAATTTTGCAATCCTTAGTCCTTGTGGTTGAAAAAAAATATATTTTGAAACCCTGATACAAACGTAATAGATGCAGTTAATTTCACCTAAATCTGCAGACAGCCTGGGATAACTGTTTTAGTTACTACTTTACAATTTTATGGGATCCAGTGTTTCAGTATCATCCATCAGATGCTTGTCTTATGGCTAAATGAAAAGAGTATAAGAACCTGTTTACCTGCACAGATGTAACCAGTGCTCTGGCATGCTAACTGGCAGAAAGACAGACAGACAAATTGTTGCTTGTGATGGGCCATGAAACTAGTGGTGGAGAAAAGAAGGAGGGGTCAGTGTTACTTCCCAGTATCTTGGACAAGGTGGGAGGAAAAAAGTCCTCACATCTCTTCTGCCCAGGGCTCTGGATTCTCATTATGTAGCATCAGTGGTTAATAGGGCAGTGCTGCACCTGCGGACTGGCTGGTCGTGAATCAGTTTGCATCATTCCTAGTCTACAATGCATTACATTGGCTATTTATTTTGTGATTCCACTTACCTGAAAAGGGAGTCTCTTCATGGTTGCGTTGGGTTTTTTGGTGATAGTAGAAGAAAAAGAATTGGTAACATCTGAAGAGGCTGTGGTCAAACCAAAGCCTTTAAATGTTTCAAACACACACACAAAAAAAAGCCAAAACAAAAAACCTCAATAAACAAAACCCCCCAAAACCCCCAAATGTACACACAGATGGAATCCCAAAAGGCAGCTGGGATTCCCTGCATCTGAGAAACCTGCTGCTTACTGCAAGAGATCATCACTTGTCAAGTGACAAAACTGCACATACATTTCATCATATAGCCACAAACCTAAAGCAGACCAAAGAAAATGTTCAAACAAAAAAATACACCCTAGGTCTGTTAATATTTTCCAACACTTGTCATGACTTCAATATGATTCCAAATTTTTTATTAATATCAAATATGCCTGCTGATGAATGTCCCTAATGCAAACCAAATGTATGCTAAACGTTGAGATAATTTCTTGTTACCTAGCTAGAATGCATTTTTTTCAAATCTATAAAATAAACATTAATCAAATCTCACTGTAACTTAGGTACAAAATAGTGGCTGTCAAAAGAAACTTTAGCTTGTTCTATTTAACCCAGGATACCCTTGGAACCCATCTTCAAACTCTTCCCCAGAACTAGGAAGGTTTAAAATAATTAATCCAGATTCTGGAGCACTTGGTCCTTGCTGAGGGCCCCAGCAATTCCTTCTGGCTGCTTGCCATGTGGTCCTGGAGAAGGTGACCACCAACTGATAGGAACATGAATGGAGAAGCTGGAAACTGGACCTCTGAACACTCCATGAGCTTCCCCTGCCCACACCGCCCCGTTTTGATGGGCTTTCTACTCCTGTCCTTCCCTCCTATAAAGCCTTTTCACCTGGCTTCACTCCGCAGCTGCTCCTCCCATGGCCTGTCCTCCCACCTTTCTCCTTCCATTTTGTATATACCTAACTAACTACGTCTAGATAACTCCTCCCTTTCCCAAAGAGCATGGGATGGACAGCAGTGCATTTTGCCATCACTCTCTTGACTCAACTCTCTCATTATATTTCTCCTATTACTCTGTCCTGTTGATTACATTCTTTTGGAAAGCAGTGTGTGTGTGTACATATACATACATATACATACACACATGCACTGTGTTTACACAATGACCAGCACCAGGAAACTGTATACTTAGTCAGTGCTGCGATTAGCGTAAATATGATTAGGGTATTCTGTCGTGCTGAGCTGATACCTGCGGGTAGCATGCCTGCCGTCATTGTGTCTTAGTGCTCAGGTATCTGCCATGGGTGTTGAACCTTTCCACTTTGCTGTAAAGTTGAATACTTTGAATAATACTATTTCAGAGATGACATGCACCTGTACTGATGAAATCACACTATATATAACTTATCTTTAGTCAAGGTATAATGCAGTGCTGCTTGCACACTTTCACACTGAATTATCAGTGCATTTTTCCTACTGGGTTAACCTCCTTGTTGGAAATTATTGTCTACTCTAAGAATTAGGTCTCTCTTTCTACTAATGAGACCATGTTGATATTTGCCAGTAAATATTTTCCAAATGCACTTCCTTGAATGTAACTCCTTTCACTTTTGCTAAACATTTTTAATGTTAAATAGATGAATACTCTGCTCAGTATGGCTCAGCTGCAAGTCTGCAAACATCGAGTTCACGCTGGATGGGCTGAGGGACTAAACTCTGGGATAAACCATCAATCCGTGTTAATCATCTAACATTTGCTCTCTTAATTTGGACAAAGATCATTTGGGCCTGGGGTAGTTAATGTGACAACAGATATTCTAGATGATCAAGGAGACAATTACAGAGGTTTTTCTAGAAGACATGAAGGCATTTATATTGCATATGGGTTAATTCTGCCTGGTCCCACTGTCCAGCTATTTACACTGACACCATCCACAGTGATTGCTGTATCTACAGCTTAGTTACAGTGTCGTACTGAATAATTTCTGTTTGGCAGTAATTTTGGATTTTTTTCTCTGTTGTACTTTTTCTTACCCTGGAATGGATCATTTAAACCACCATTTCCAGAAGTCCAAATTTCATGTATTATATGTACTTATTTTTATCTAAGGAATCCATTAAAATACAAAAATAAAAAGGGACATGCATAAAGCCTTCTATAAACAGTCCATTACACAGAACTATAGATTAGTTTGTAGTTACAGATTCTGCTTATTATATATTACTATTACTTTGTCTGGAACTGCAAACACAGGTTGAGTATTTTACTTCAGAAAAGTGAATGTTTTTGTCATGAAAGGTGAGTAAGAAAAAGTCATGCCTTAGCAGCTGTAAAAGATATTATTTTTTACTTTCTCTTTTTTCCCCCACAACCGAAAGGGTAGAAAATAAAAAGTTCTCTGTATATGCTTGTCCAGTATTTTAACTGTATAATCTAGTGCAGCTCTATTAGGATTATATTTCCAATGAATATTGTGAGGCCTTTATGAAATACATATTCAATACAAAGGTATTGTAGTTAATGGTGTAGGTATTATAGTGTAATTCTCTTGACGATGCATGACACAATACTTGAAATTCAGTGGTGCACGCACTGAATGCATGCAAAATATTATATATAAATTCCTACCTAACTCATTTGAACTAGAACTGGGGAATAGAAAAAAATCTTCTGTGCTTTCCCTCCTGATTTTTTAAGATTTTTATGCATGTTTATATTAGATATTTTTAGGTATCTTTACCAACAGGAAACACAGTACTTTAAAGTAACAGTATAAATCCAGTATACAGTCCCCTGCCCAAGTTTTATATTTGTTAAGACAGCATAATCATTTAAGGTAGAAGTTTAACACATGATTCAACAACCAGAAGTCTACGTGTATGACTTTGATTAATTATTTTTAGTTCAGTTAAAACATCCCAGTTTATCTCATTTTAAGATTATCCTTGACATATTTAGAAATCCTAATGCAGATTTTATGGCCCACACCTATCCCTGATGGTGCTAATGGACTAGACATAATGAATCATTCTAATTTGGATGAAAAGACCACACAACATTGTGGTAGTCCTTTAGAGAATTAAGGCTCAATTCTGATCTTCCAGACTTATGAATGCGTTTTTGGGATTAGGCCGCGTATCTGTACATCTGTTGAATCTCAAGGGGTGTATACTCAGCTAAGTATTCTGACCTTCCAATGTACTGTATCAAATGTGTGGCCTTGGGATATGAAAGGATTTGATTACAACTGTATTTTAACACTGATTTAATATATAATTATGGGGTAAAACCTAATTCCTCCTTACATCTTCATGTAGAAAATTCCATCACTATTAAGCAGGCACTAGGATATTTTTTCACCCAGTGAGTATGATAGTACATGGAAGAAACTGAAACACCCACCCAGGATAATGTAAAATCAAGGACAATCTTCTTAGGGATGGCTTTAAAATCAGCTTCTTGTGTCCGTAAAAAACAAGTTTAAATTATCTCCTGTGAGAGTGTTGCCAGTTGGTACACTGTTGCATTATGCATGATTCTTGATTCCTTATGTAAAAATAAATGGGAACAAGGTTCCATTAGTGATTTTCAATGTTACTCTATGCTTTCTTGTTTACAAGTAATGAGGAGAGGAATTAACTTCACATCTATATATATAATATTGATGGAAAAGTTTGTAAATAATTGGGATTTTTGGTTATTCTCTATTCACTTCTAAGTATAATTTCTATTTTCTACTCTATCAAAGATAGAATGTTGTAAAATTTCCTTTAGCTGGTTGAATTTTCGTAAGATACATATGTAAAAATTTTAACTTTTGTGATTCCACTGAAAACCCCTTCCCAAATATTGTCAGTGAAAAAAACCACGAAATATTAAAACAGACTTCACAAGAAAATTAGTTCAGTAGAAATTAACATATGACTATGCAGTATTTTAGGGTTTTTAATTTTTCTTCCATTCCATTAAATTTTGTATAGATTTTTAAATAAATAACAAAGGTATTGAGTCACTGATTAATATGGGGATTTCAGAGAAAATACACTTCAAAATTCTGTGCTTTTTCATCAATATGATCTTTCACAGATCTGAATTATGGATTAATGCTGCTTACATTTTCTTTATCATTTCAGAAGGCTTGGACCAAGAAGATGAACTGAGCAGAGCAGCATCTTTACCTTGCAAGTAGTTACTTTCTTCCAGTTGAAGAATATGCTACACCTAATCAGGTCATTTTTTCCCTACTGCCTTAAAAGCGTGAGGATTTTTTTTTGCTGTTCTCACATAAAAGTGAAAATGAAGTTCCCTAAAATGCCCAATGGCAGATTAAAAGGGTCCTCATTTTTTGTAGCTCGTATGACAGTTGTGTAACGCAGCTCTCATTTAAATTGCTTCAGTGTACTGATTATATGCAGCAAGATGGAGAACTGCAACTATGCAAGTTTCCATGAAAAAAAAGTTTTCAAAGAATGGGTGAAGGTTCTTCACTGGGACTGGAAATAAAGATGGAGAGTCCAGCAGCAGGACTGGTGAGTACGGCGCTCTGGTTCCAGTAAGACTCAACAAACAGCTCAGATCAGAATCTAAAGTGCAGGAAAACAGCCTGTAGCTTCGAGATTAGCTTTCTCACACTATTCCTGAGTTAAGCCAGTACAAACATCATCATGAATGCATAATTATGATTACGCACTACACCATGCATAATAGATCTTAAAATCTGGAAACAAAGAAGTAGCGTAGGAATGCTGTTTTCAGGCTTTTGGTTTTGAACACAATGAAACTGGGTATAAGGGTAAAAGACTTTCTGTAAGTAAAAACAGTTGCAAGAAAACGCACTTTACTTGGAAAATTCATTCAGATACTTATGAAACATTTACACATAAAAGGGCTAAAAGGGAGATAGGGACCTGGTGTTATGCTTATAACTTGAAAATAACAATGAATGAAGCCCAAACCCCTCCCATTTTAACATATGTTAGGGAACTCAGAAACAGCTATTACTTGGAATAAGTAACAATAAACAAAGAAGCTGGCAGCTTGGCAAGTTTATTTAAAGGATCTTTTTCTGAGAAAGAAATAAATTGATTTTTTGAAATTCTTTGCAGCAAGAATTCGACTATGAACCAATGTCCGTTTCTGGGACTGATGGATATCCATAGGCTGCTATCCTAAGTTTAAATGACGGTATTGAGTGATGCAACTTGCTTAAAGGGAGCTGATGGATTCATTCACTTTCATGTGTAGAAGCAAAACAGTGTGAAAACGATGAATGGAGTAACTGGGTACGGCTATGACTACAGAATATTGGTGTCAAACTCTTGCCAGTCACCAGTCTATTGATTAAGCCGCTTGAGGACAGCAGTGCTGCAGTTCTGTGTTCTCCGATGGGACCACTCAGGAGCCGTAAAGCCTCTGTTTGGGATCACAAGTCCAAGGAGAGGTCCTCAAGTGGAAGTGGGCTGACTTTCAAAAGTAGGGAGCATCAAAAAGAAGAACAAATTTGCACCTAGGTCATAGGAGTCTGGTGTTTTTTTTTTTAATTTTTTTCTTTCTATGAAATGAGAACTCAAGAGTGGTAATAAGAATGACACTGGGTACCACCACACTGTGGACTGAATTTAAGTGGTTAGAAAACTATCCTGCTGTTGGCTCAGACCAGTTTCACAAATAATGATTTTTTAATTCCAAAAGGTAGTTTTTCCTTGAAGGCCTTTCCTGGTTCAAAGAAAATCAAATCAAATGCCTTCTGCTTCCCATAAAATTTTCAAATCAATTTGCAGATACCTGAGCAAGAAAAAAAGCCAGCTTCCAAATGTTCCTAGCACTTCAATATCCCAGTGAAGTCAATAAAAGGAAAAGAAAGCCCCTCTTCAGTGCATGTCTTACGGAGCCAAGAAGGCAACCTAACACCACAAACAGCATCAGCAGTATGAAAAATCAAGAGCTCTAAAAGAGCAAAAGCTTTAGAAATTGGCAGAATCAGAGAAGTTCAGGCTATCAAGCTACAGAAGTTAGTAAAACTTTATACCAGAATTCCTCTTCTTCTTGTCACAGAAATTGGCACCGAAATGCCACAGTACTCCAGCTACCCTATCTGTTTTGAACAACTACCACATATCCCTTGGCACTAACTGGCAGCCGCTGTTCAAGGCAGGCTTGAACCCGGCATGCCAGCCGAGCAGGGTTTTTCCTCCTGCTCCCAGGAGATACGGGCCTTCAGGCGAGGTGTGAGGCCATCGCCAGCGCGGGGCATCGCTCTCGCCTGGCAGCCGCCTGCCTCGAGGGTCACCGTAGCCTCCGCGCAGCTGGCACCCCGCTACGGCGGTCACAAGCCTTCTCAGTTTTCAAAGGAAGGAAATGAGTAATTGCCTGATTTTCACAAGCTCAGATCCCATTTGCACACTGAAGGGAGGTGGCCACGCCTGCAGAGCCCATGAGCCTCTGACAGCTCCTGCTAATCCCAAGGGGAACGGTTGGGCGATGAACGCTCGAAAATCTGCCTCTTCGCTCCTCTGCCGCGGAGGTGACCTTTGATCAAACTTTCTTTTGCTAAGCTGTGGATGGCGAACGAGCGAACGCACGCTGTGACGTGAAACAAAAGAAGCAGGACTCAAATCCGGCACTGGCTGTGGCACAGCTTTATGGTCCACATCAGCTGCGGGAAGGAGAAAGGGGATGCTCGGGACCGAGCGCTCCCGCTGCACGCAGCGCAGGCGACACCGGCCTCTGCTCCTTGAAAGTTCAAGTGAAACTTGATTTACAGCCACACCTTGGGCGGCGGGCGAGCGCGGGGAGAGCAGAGAGAGATCTGGACAAAGAGTGATGGGAGGTGGGGGGGGGGGGGTGGCGGGTTCCCTCAGTATTATAAAAATGCATCTTATTCTGTTTTTAATCAACGAACCTTATCCAGCAATCAAGGCAGATATATAATAAGCTGAGCTACTCTGTAAATCTAAACATTCCCCACAAATAGAAAAGATACAGCCTGAGCTCTCTGATTGTTACTACGGCAACTATCTAAAATGAAAATCTTGTTAACCCTTTGCATGCTGTAGCCACCCATGCATCAGTGTTAGCTGACTTCTGCGCACTTATCTCTCCTTTTTCCCCCTCAAGAAATTCATAATTGTATTGCTTCACAGTAGTTATGCTCTGGTTATCCTATTTGAGACTGAAAGGACTGCGATAGGTGGTAGTTTCATATGTACAGCTGAGTTTTGTTACTTGCTCATTACTGGGATTATAGTTCAAAAAACAACTAATAAAACACAAGAGAAAATCCCTAGATTACTCCACAAGGCCTGGGATTTTGATTAAAACCTTGACAACAGGAATGGGATGCTTTCTAGTAAACCCCACCACTGCTTTTTTTCTTTTAGCTATGAAATTATTTGACTGCAAATAGGATATTAGTCAGAGGAATTATTTCTCTACAGTGCATTATAAACAGGCTACTTTTAAAATGCCTTTTTTAAAGCTTCTGTTTCTTAAGTACTGCATGGAAGACTGCCAGCTGTTTTAACAAAACAATGTATTAACCACAGTGCTTTGAAAATTAGTAGGCAGGTATTGGACTTGAAATCTCTCTGAAGTGCAAGAAAATTCAGACAAGCGAGAAAATTCACTTTCTAATTTCTACAAGAGTAGCAGGTGATTTTACAATCAGATTTATACTTGTATCTACCAGAATATTTGAGACGGTTTCATTATAACTTCTATGTGGCAGTGTCATGACAAAGTGAAATTCTCTGCAGTTGTAAAGCCTTCCACAGCTCATTGCTGAGAACAACTGAACCCATGGAAATTCTTCTGTATTCAAAGTGAAGGAAGCAGGATGTGGCCCATGGACATCAATTCCATTGATTCTTTTACTTCATGCCTACCATGAAATTAAGAGAGACCCTTCACTACTAGGCAGAATTCGACTCTTTATGGCATTCCCAAGTATGTCATTTAAGACAAATATGCACTATATCAATTGATTCCTACTGAAGGAGAAATACTCACCTGATATTTTACAGCATTCACTTCAGTCAATTCAACATAGACAAAGTTAAAAGGTCTTCACCTGGACACTTTTGCAGAACTGAATAACATACATGTAACTTGAACAAATTAATTAATAACATACTTTTCTTTATAAAAGCAAAATTTACATGTAACTGAGCCCATATAACTTGAAGTGACTGAAGTAGTGTGTAAATTACCTTATGATTTTTTTGGAATGCTGTCCATGTTAAATTGAAGGTTATCAAACATCCAGTACATTAGATTAACGATGCCATTTATGACTGAAATGGAAGAATAACCAAACTAAGTATCTTAAGACTAGTGAAATATCAGTATTACAATAAAATATTCAATTTTATTAAAAGGAAACATTGACTAAGATTTTTAAGTTTGCCTTGAATTGTCCGAAACTTTGAGAAAAGAATTGGTTTAAAAAAAGAAATTGGATTCTTAGTTATAAATGTGTATGTCAGTGCATGATGTTAGAAGTTAGAAATCTTAATATATGCTATTCTTATTTACAGAAAATTCAACCCGTTAAAGTGAGCAACATAGCTTTCTTTTTTTCCTTCTTAATAAACTCTATGTTTCAAAAAAAGCTCACAGACCTTGCCTGCACTGTACACAAACTGAAGGACAGACTACTGGCACCGGGCAAAAAACACACCTCTGGTCTCAGCCAAAATTTTTTAAGGTGGATGTAATGACTCCAGCTAATTTGAAGTTTTGGATCAGGATGAGTGAGGAGCACAACGCATGTAAGGACGGTGCTGGAATACACATAGGTAAGAAAACGTCCATGAGGAGAATGCCATGAATTAGTTTCTCTGACTCAGGATACGTTCCAGCTGTATTTTTCCAACTTTGAAATACTTCCCATTTTTATGTAACTAATTTGATATGCAGCGTTCAAAGTAACTTACCTTTTACATTTTTTTTCAAAATCTGTCTTTTTTATAAAGTCAAATAGACTACATTTTCTAGAGTGAAATTTCAAATTTACAATACTATGATCACTAGATTCATCCTAGAGGCTTTCCAAACATCAAGCCTATTTATCAGTGTTGGCTTATTTCCCAGGAATAGGTCCAAAATAATCTAGAAATGTACTGGCTAGTCAACATACTACACATATAAGCAATTCTTCAGTAATTCTAGGATCGTATAACAATCCTAGTTTTCCACTATATTATTCCAAGTAAGCTGATTTTTTTAAAAAACCCAAATGTTACCACATCATCAAGTTTTTGTGTGGACTTTTTATCCCCCACACCCCACCTTGTTTCCATATTACCTTTAAATTGCTGTGTTTGCCTAACTCGCCTATTAACCAACTGACTTGAAGACTCTGTATCTCTTACCAGGTAGATATGGATCCCAACTCCTTTGGCTACGCTACAGTTGTATGTAATTATTTTGAAAGGAAAACAATATTTGTATGTATGTGATTTATTTCTCCAGGTCAATTACAAGGACTTGTCTTCCTGGGGGCAAACCAGGGTCAAATGTTGTCTTCCTTGAAGAACCTTTAAAGACTTGGGGGAACTCCACCAGAGAAGCCAACCTTTCTTGTGGGTATTTGCCCTCCTTGACCAGGCATAAAAAGAGTCATGGGGTTTACAGCAGGTAACAGGGTTTCTAAAAAAATTCAAAAGGAAGAGGTGTCCTGGTTTCAGCAGGAAACCATGACAAGAGGGTATCATGACCTGCACACAGGATTCGTAATGGTGAGGCCATCCCTGGGGGAAGATTCTGCTCTGTAACTATAAATTGCTCAGTAAACCAGCACACAAGAATCTCATCATCTGACTGCAAATCTCCGTTTCTTCAACCTTAATCTAAAATGTTTCCTAAAGCCTAACTAACAAAAACTTACAGCAAAGCTATAACTAAGAGCCAAACTTGGAAATTACCACTTTGAAAATCAGCTAAGCAAGGTTTATTTCTAACAGGAGCAATGCTTCAGATGATTGTCATATGTAATCACTTTGCAGTCTCTCATCGGTGTGTAACTAATGGCAGCAGAGAAGAATCATAAAAAAAGGTGCACTGCTGGAATCTATAGGTGGTTCAGAGAAAACTTCAAGGAAATATATTATTCAGTAATGAAAAAAATAGTCTTTCCAAATTTGGTAAATTTTTAAGAATATATGATTTTGCAAAATATGACTTGATTTTGGGAAAAAGATCCAAACACTCCTTATTCTTTACATCAATAATGATAATAAAATAGAGAATACAGCAAAAAGTTCCAAATCTTGGCTAATTGTGTTATGAACCCTTTAATTGTTTTCTTTAAACTCAGCACTGGCTTAAAGTGTGCAAAATAAAATATTCAGTGTAATTTCATGCAAATGCCAGGTTCAAGACTAACAATTAACAAAGGCAATCAGATCTGTCCAGGCATATCTGTTCAGTTATGCAGGCTCATCTGTAGTTCCATAATAGACAAGTAAATAGACAATGGGTCATATTTTACTCTCAGCAACACAGACACTGTTCCCATTGATATCAAAAGGAATTGCACCTGTGGTTCAGATAACAGAATTTAACTCAATCTTTGCAGGTCATCCTTTCTTCGAAGTTTCCCCACTGTCAAAGATTTTATGATGTTAATAAGTTCATTTTGAATTTAAAGAAAAAAAAAATTACTATGCTTTTTCCCTCCTTTAGACATTAAGACTGACCCTTCAAGTGTTTATTCCAGCATTACTTCAGTTCAAAATACCAGAGAAGTCAGCAGGAGTTTCTATGGGGCAAAGCTCAAGGATTACAGGCTTTGGATCACAGAAACATTTACCTCTAGGAATAAAAAACCCCCTTTTTCCATTTCATCGTACTTTATAAAAGTTAACATTACAGTGGGTAAAACCTCCCTTAATTTCTTTTACATACACCGTCAGTATTCATAGTTCGTACAAATGCCATGACCAGACAGTAAAGACTTCAATCTGTTACATTTCTCTTTTCCTGAAAATTATTTCCAACTAAAGGAATAACAATCAGCTTAATCATCACATGGAAAACCACAAAGTGGACACAATCCTTCTCTCCCTGAAATCAGTGACATTCCACTGCTCACATTTATAAATCTGCAACGTTTCTGTGTAATATATGAACAGACTGTGATTGCAGGAAAATGGATAGGACCAAGCAAAAGACATACCAACTACAATACTCAAGAAGAATGCTAGAAGTTAGGATACTAAAATAATGACAGCAATAGAAGCATAATAGGGCATAATTAACTTGGGGAAGGATGCCAATATCATGTAAATAAATGCAGTGACACAAAGTTCATTCTAGGAACTAGAATTTTATATATCCGTGCGTCCTGGTAAGTGCATCCTTGTATGTTCCCCAGCATTGTGCTGCAGGTGCTCCAACCAGGAGGAGATCCAGGCAGCTATGCTCATACTCTTTTTCCTGTAAGATTGCTGCAGCTACTAATGACCATGTATTTAGAGATTATGCTCGGGACACCTGCAGCATCATGTTCTTCACCTGCATTTGAGGACATGTACTTTGCAAAAAGCTTCACTATTTCTCTCACAGCGGAACAGTATTTCCTTGCACCAATGTTTCAGAAAAAATGTATTTCAACATCCCTAAAGAGTTATAGATTTAAATCCCTGAGAAGCTGAAAAGGTCGCTTAGGCAAAGTACTTGCTACTGTTGTGCCTTCTGTACTCGGGGAACAACAGGTCCTGCCCAAAGCACTTGGGAAGGAGGAAACAAGCAGAGCCCATACTCCAAAGTCTATCTATTTAAACTAGCTATAATTTTGTTTTTCCTACTATTTTGAACAATATTTGCTTTAACAGTGAACACTTATCTGAGAGTATCCCTGTTTTAAGCGCTCATGGTCAGTTAGGCTTTATCTTATGAAAGTCATGAAGTTTTACTTTGCTTCACCAAGAGTTAGATTGTGTGAAGGAGGTATTAAAAATTCCTTTTCCAATATCAGGTCTGAAAGAACTCAATCACATATATGTTACCTAAAATCAAACCAAAAATGGCATAAATTTGGCAGGAACAGATTTATTTGAATATTGAAATCACTTTTTGAAGAATTCATCCATATTAAAATCAGTTGCACAGACATACAGCCAATAGAAATGACATCAAAAGCAGATATACTCTATACAAATAAAAACCACAGAGAGTAAGGGCATTACATGAGAAAAGCTCTAAAATCACTCTCTGAATCACTGTTTTACTTAGTTAAAAGCATTTTTAAGAGCCAAGATGAAGGATCTAGACTCATTTAATAAACTGTGGCCACAGTATCTTTTATCAGTAGAAGTTTTTCTAGCTTTCATTAGTTCTGAAAGATTTAATGCTTAACAGATTGAATAACTATAATTTATACTAGCAGTTATTCAGGTTCCTAACTCTTTTTATACATGGATATTTTATCTTTTAGCATCCTCTGTCTTATTTTTCATTATATTCTCTTATACTTTGTATTTCACTTAGTGTTTTAGTGACTGGTAAGGAAAAAGGAAAAGCAAGATATATGAGGGGAGTCCTGAAATCTCCCTCTTTCTCATTCTGAACATCGCTATTAAATTCAGAAATCATTCAACAGACATTAGCTAATCACCATTACACTGAAGGATTACATTATTTAACAAGAGATGCACCAACTTGTATTAAGAAACATTTGACTTCAAACTACATGCTAAAATCAACAGGAATATACTATCTTAAATACTTGAGCAAAACTCAGTAAAAGATACAGTAGGCAAACATTGTAGTCAGCTCAGCAGTGATTACCAACTCATGCTCCAAATTCACTATAAAATGAAAATCAATATTTCCACAAGTTCCTGCAACATAAAAGATAACCTTCATTGATTTTTCTAGACTTAGGCCTCACTGATAAAATCTAATATAAATTTTCAACCACGAGGATTTGGATCAGAGCAGGGGTGATAAGTCCTGCACATCTCTTAAGAGGTGGAGAATTTTTTTTTTTAAAGTGCACGTTCATACTATTTATAATTTGCCCTGTGCAAGTGAAAGCCTTTTCCACCAGTGCTATCAGGAATCTCTTCTAATTTTTATTACTGTGAGGCTAAAGCCTGTTCCAGATAATTTGGAAATTTCAGGGGAATTGTGATAGGGCTGATGGTGCAGCCCTGGCTGACTTGAGAAAAGAGCTAACCCGTAATAGCCTCCATGGCCGTGCTGATTAAATGTTGCCATAGATGAAAGGCCTGCCATCGCCGCAATAAATTAACCAATCACACAAATCCCAAGTCAGTGCTAATCCTTCCTTGATACTCTGATCCTCTGATCAGCTCAAGGAGGTAAAGAAACTGGCTTGTGACGCTTGGTGCTCTAACCCCTGGATTTCATGTACACAACGAGCTAATGATATCTTGCTGACCAGTTCAATGGGATGAACTTCTCTCACAACCCTTAGGGAACACTGTGGCCTTCTTTAAAAAAAATGACAAGCACATGGCAGGTTTTGTGTTTTATTACGACACCGCGGGAAAACTAACCAGCACTTGTTAACCACAATAAGCATCAAACTGACGTTTGCTATGAAGCACGGTGTATTTTACAAGTGCAAGTGATGGATTAAACAGGAACCGAGACACTAAACCAAGAAAAACTGTTGAAGTAATTGTGATTAAGCTATCCAGCTTTCGACGGGGAAGTCTGGACCTTTCCTATTAGCCCAATTTTCATCCTGTTCTTACAATTTGGGGAGGGGGAGCAGGAGGGAGGATGCATCCCCATATCCGAGAGTGTAAAAGAGAGGACGAGAGAGCCCCTTTACCTCTTACACACTCGCTCAATTGTACTGCCACAGTGTGATTATAATCAGATTTAAACATAGACTCATTTAATCAATTAACAGAAGGCCTGAACACATGCAGCATTTTCTCATTAATTATGTGAATGCTGCCTTTCCAATACACTTTGTGAAATTGAGTCTGTGCCGTCTGCATTAGTGTACTTCATAATTGGGGAAACTCTTTTTTTTTTTTTTTTTTTTGCAGTAATTGGTTGCTAAAAGTAAGAAAGCTCTGGGGTTTGCCTCTAGGGCTTCCACACATAAAGAGTTTTGAAAGTACTTCATTATCTCTCCTGGTCAGTTCTGTGAAATTAAAACCGGTTTTCCCTTCTTCTTTGAGGAAGTGGTTTGAAAGTAGGGTTCCTAGAAAATGTACGTGCATATGTGCGGTGCATGTACGGGCATGTGTGTCTGTGCTCATGCAAACATACATGCATACATGTAAACTCATGTAACCTTGGCTTGTTTCAGACTGCCATCAGTGAAGTCAACACAAACATGAAGCACACAGGATTTGACCACTGGCAATTAATTTTATTGAGGGATGATAGGACTCCAGATATAAGTGGGTAGCCCAACTGCTTCAAGAATGATTTCTTTTTCCAAACTTACATAATCAAAATCAATCATATTGAGTGATTTGCTAAGACAAGTTCATAAGGTTTGGGAAGATGTCCAATTGGTTAGACTGGATATAATTTATAGAACCCAGTACGTAATTTGGAACAGCCACAGCTACTAGAGAACTAAGTCACTATCCTTTATTGCCTATCTTTGACTGTTTCATACATCTTTTTGTTCTCCTCCCTCTTGCGGGGGGATATACATGTGCATGCACACATGGGCTCTGCTGCTGCCACCGCATCCTTCCCCGTGACCTTCCTAGCTAACCTATTCACACTGCTGGGCTCACACCAGTTAGCCCAGGAGCAAGTCTTGTGGGAATTAATTAGTAAGAATATTACAAGAAGACAGCTCCCTCCCTGCAAGCCATTGTGGGCCAGCATTTCCCAGTAACATAGCTATCTCTGGCAAAAACTGTTTTCCAAGAACAGCAGATGTTAGTGCAGTCCAGAAAGGTACTTAAAGTACATTTTATTCAATAGAACCACAGGGGTTGGAAGAAATTAAATGGGGCTCTTCTGTCAAATTTAATCCTTTTGATTTTACCTCTGATGCCTCATATCAGCTAATGTGTATCTACTTTAATGCTGCACTTATCCAAGTTAACTATACTGCACACTTAATATTTAAACTTTTACTGGCTATCAGAGCAATATAGAAGATCATTCTTTATGATAAATCATTAAAATAATATCGTTTAAAAATAATACCTTGTGGAAGTGGGTTTTGCATACACAGAGATTCTCAGACTTGATAGCCCATGGTAAAGTTTAAACTAAAATGATCAATAATTTAATAATTTAATGAAGAAAAAAGCAAGACTGATTGTAAGAGTATTTATGCTTTATGAGGAAGGACAGAAGCTGTTGTGTTCTTCAGAAAAACCCATACATGTTTTCATTTTATATCCCTTGCTTCATAATGTAAATGTTTTATATTCCCACAATAGCATTATGCTAAGAAGAAGAAGACCCATTCCATCTTTGATGGGTTAGAGACTTCTATAAGGCCAAACATATCCCCTGCCAACTAATGCAATGGCCTTGGACATAGTTGATCCTTTCTCCATACCACTGGACTTCCTAATACAACTCTAAGCAAAACCTTTTATTTGAGCAAAGTTGCACCATATTTTCACATAAATTTCTCCATTTCTGCCTGCACAAGTGAAAATGGAAAAAAATACACACACACCAGTGATTGCCCATATGAAGCTTCAGGCCCACAGATGGAGTCCATGCTCTGAAAACTTCAGTCACTGGCTAACAAAAAACTCCATCTCCTGCTTTTCTGCAAATAGCATGGATAGACTAGATTACAATATCTTTAGAGAAGCTAAAATAGCATTCAGAAGGGAGATTTATAGCGCTATATTCATCTTTTCTCACAGAATCATAAAACTCATAGTACAGCAGGCAGAGAATCCATTGCAATCAAATCACTAAAGAAGACAGTAGGAAAGAGAGCTTGCTCAATTTTACTGGGAACAGAGAAGGTGGACTTCGTCCAAAGATTGATTCTTTTATATTTCTGCTGAAATTTTTCTGTTACTGTTAAAAAAAAAGAAAAAAAAAAAGAAAAAAAAAGAACACCGTCTTTGTATTTCAAATAATCTCCAATATATGCCATCCTACACTATTATTATTATGGAAACTGAAAAAATTAAAAGACCCATAGATTGTCTTAATGTATATATGAATATATAAAAATAGACCTTACTATGTCCTCCTCTTCAGGTGACAATTTCACTGACTGCATTGTCTGTTTTGTCTGAATAATGGTCCCAAGCAAGCGGATGAATTTGTTGCAAGGAAAGCTGTGTTCATTTCTATGTTTCCTCCATTTCCATTATGTCCCTGTTTTGATAACTCTTCACTTACTGGGTGCACAATGTTTTAAATTGTCGTTTCAAATGTGCTAATGTAAATTCCCATCACCGGCGTCTGCAGAGAGGGACGGGAAGTTCAGCCCCAGTGTCAGTGCTGGTTTAGGTGCAGTATCACGGTGTTATTTTAAGGTCAACACTGTGTGCGGAGTGGCTTTACAAAGAAAGTGGGTCAATTAGCTAACGGCGTAACGTACGCAAACATGACCAGCTCTATCAGCAGAATTACCATTAAATAACAAAGGTAGGAATGCAAAAATACAAGCATGAAAGAAGACCTGATTTAAAAGAAATAACTCGCACACTTCCATGTGCAGGCTGTATGATCTTCTTACTGAATTCTTTGTCAAAGAACAAAGTAATCAAATTTTAAAGTTTTTACTACAATAACCTTGGATCCCCTAGGGAATATTCAGTGAAATATGAGAGAGGTTTTAATACCTGGAAGCACAGCTGCATTATGGTGAGGTCAATTTAGGAGCACTATTGAGACTCTAGGCCATAATGACTCCATATGGAGCCGGATAGTAGCTAAGGTAATAAACTTTCACAGTGTGATTTCTTTGCTCAGTGCAATACTAGCATAATTCGGCAGTTACTCATCTTTCATTCAATGGAGAGGGCTTTTTTCCCCTTTTTTTAAGACCTACCATGTGCTCATTCTTTCCTCCTCATCACAGAAGGTTTACAAATCCAAAGAAAACATTAACTGAATTCCAAATGAAAAACTCTGAATTTTATGAGTGTCTGAATGCTGTAGAAAAGGGAAATTCCTCAGTCCTCGACCTCTACACAAAGATGTTTCCGTTTGTCTTAGAAACTGGTGTTAAATGGATATTGGCCTTAGCTTCCAGAGTAATAAGAAGACACTAAATGCATTTGAGGACAGAGAAATAAGAAATTGGGGACAGCTGCGGACAGCAGATTTGGGACACTGGTATCATGTATGTAACAAATCTTTATTAATAAGTACATTAAATCCCATATTTTTCATTTATAACTGCTGCATAATTTCCTGTTAACACTTCATGTAAATTCCAGATAAGGTAATAATTTTTTTTCAGAATTCTATTTCTGTTTCATTATATGTTCTACACTCTGCCCCACAGGTCAGTCGCATGATTGAAGTTTTATGCCTCATTAAAATTCCCCTAGTTAAAACATGGAGACAGAATTTTGGTAATTCCTTTCTCCACAACTACAATTAACCATTCCGCTGGATTCCTGTATTACTGCAATCCAAGTTTAAAAATTACTGTATGGTGAAATGGTCAAGGGGTCTAAATGTCCTAAACATAAGGCTCTTATCTTTCTTTGCTCCAGTGGCTGAAAAACCCTGCACCACCACCTCCCAGTTCAGTATTTCTAGCTAGCAGCTGCTATCAGAAACCTAAATAACAAAAATATGCAAACTTGCACACTAATTCCCTTTGGAGATAGATCTTGGCTGCAGCCCTGTCATAAATCAGAGAATTTCGATATGAAATGAGGCAAGCAGCTCTAATCATTTCTGCATTTCAAATTGGATCACTGGCTCAATCACTGGGCTTTTTTAAACTGCTTGCCTAAGAGCAAATGTGAGGCGGGAGATAATTCTGAAGAAATCTCTTCTTTTGTGGCCGTAGAACTCTTTTAACTGTTTCAAGACTGAAGGCCACATTTCAGTGATAATAACATATATCTGCTGTGAGAGATATGGATCCTTAAAGACATCTTCCCTCTCTTTCAACTCATAGAATTCCATCAATATCTGCATATATTATATATATTAATATATGTGCATGTGCATATGGGTGTTTGTGTGCATAAAAAGAGAGGGAGAGAAAAGAAGAGAGAAACATCTGACATGTAGCCTCAGTATATTTCCCTTTAGAATTTTCTCTTCTGACTTGACTCGGTGTGGGTTTCAATTGCTGCAACGACCGTGTAGTTAACTTTGTACACACATAGCCAGGCACTTTGGAAATTTATTTAACGATGAAAACAAAACTGAAAAGAAAATAAAGGGGGAAAATGTAAGCTACGGGGTATCAGTTTCAGGAGTGCAGTAACCCTCACCTACCCAGGGTTTGGCTCAGAAATAAGTCAAAAAGTAAAATCAAGGTAAACAAAGGTCTTCTGTAATCGTGTATGACATCCAAAGGCCTCCTCCTTACCCACCAAAGGCCTGAAATTCTCCTTTATTATACCATTGATTTTCTATTTTCATGCCTTATCTAAACGCTGAAAACAACATATCACAAAATTACCCTTAAAGTCAATTACTGTGTAAACAGCATCCTCTTGACTCTCTATTTTTATGCTCAGAGTATCCCCTCTTTTTCACCCAAACAATACTACCGGCTTGTTGCAGTTTCAGTGTCCTCACGGCAGTCCTTTGAAATTGAATTTAACTCTATTATCAGTAGGCTTTTGTAATCTCATGTAAGCCTAATAGTGATCAGATGGAATTTTACAGCTAAGCTCCCTGCATTTTGAGGACTAATTTAAAATGTTTATCAAATTTTTGTTTTAGACAGTTAAAAAAAATTTCCACCTTACCACGTTTTTTTGTCTCTTAATTTCACCTTCTAAGGCCTCATATGCTATTTTCCTTCTGTGAGCTGGATACATAATTTTTGGATACATAATTTTCTGTTCCTGCCCCCTACATTCCCTTCTTTTAATAAAATTTAGTAAACTGCTTCATTCAACACCGATCCAGACTTTGGATGATTTTAGTATCACTGCACGGTATTAGTGGTACAGACATAAAGCAAGTAACAACGTTTTGGATTCTCTCATCTAACTTTGAAAATACACTGATAGGCAAGAGCATCCCCAAACTCTGCATTGCCTCCCACACTTGATTCTGTCAAGGTTAAAAAATACACATATATGTGTGTGTGTGTATATATATATGTATATGTACTTTTTTTCAGGCACCCTGACAGCTGCAAGGGCCATATTGTCCGTGTTCTCCTATTCTTCTGCCATGTACACATAAAACGGAAATCTAAAGAACTCCGGTTGGGATTGCCAGACATTATGCTGAGGATCCCACTTCACCAATAGATGTGTCCTTGCATCTCATGGCACATAATACTGAAATCTGGAGCCAGCACATCCATGGAGTTCAAATGATGTTATGGGGTCTACCATAGCTCACTCTTCTTCTTGGTAACACATCTGGCTTATTTGAGTAAGCCTCCTAATTCATTCCCCCTTTGCGTGAATGAAGTTTGGAAGAAGGGTAAACCCAAAAGATTCAAGATCTCCAGAAATCCAAGCCTGTAAATGCAGTAACGTTGGCTGTGGGACTACCCGAGATCTGTGCTCAGCAGCTGGGTACACCCTGCAGGACCTGCAAAATCAGGCCATGAACCAGCATACCCAAAACCCAAGCCCAGTAACACTAACAACCAGACTGATGTTACGCTTTTACTCTTCTATTCAAAACAATACATTCAATGTTAATACATCAAGCCTCATGGGGTCTTGCCCGTTAAGTTTGAGGATTTGAATCTCATGAATGCGGAATCTGCATTGTTCTCAGCTGAGGTCACTTTGCTGTGCATGTAGGAACACGCGGGCTGCTTCAGCAGCTTACAAGTGTAACAGAATTGTCAAACTCATTTTGAGCTCACCTCTGTTTCTTCTGTGTCTCAGGGCACGCAATCCCAAATCCTTGTGGTTCAGTGTGGAGTTAAAGCCGTACATTGAAGCTGGTTTAGGAGTAGAGTGGTTGGTGTTACTTCTCTAACTCCTCTAACCACCACTGATAAGAACTTATAATAACCTTGCCTTATTCCACCCATCCCTCCCAATACTTTTCTGCTCAAAAAGGGCCCAAACCTTAAACGCAGCCCACATTATGGGAGAGCTGCCCTATACCAGGTCTGAAATTACCCCCCAAAGTACAACATGCATCATGGTTTAAGTGATCAAGGAGGTGCCTGCAAAAGTTCGATTGAGCAATCATTAGTCTTTTAATGTATGTTATCATACTTTCCCCTTGCCCCACATTGGTTTAAAAAGGCTTGCTGATTAATGTCACCTTTCTTCTAAAAATGTTGCACAAAGAGTTCAGCATAAAGTTTTAATTTTAGGTTAATTTTCTGATAGTATCTATCTCCTCTTTACTTACATGCAAAATCAATGTCCACTGAAAAAATTAAAATTCAATATAGATCACATCATTGAAATGTTTAACTGTGACCTCGGACTGCTTGTCTAGAACACTAAATGAAGGTAAATTGTAACAGTTTATGAAAAACATCTGTTTTCATACAGATGTTTCTCATAACCACTGGCTGTAGTGTAGCTGTAGACAGGTGCACAGAGCTGCAGTATGCCACCAAGTTACACATTTTTTCTCTCTAGGGATAAATAATATTTTTTACTGGTTACCACACTGCTGCTGTTTTCCTGATCAGCACAGCAGAGTTGAATAGCTTCTTTGAGCCTAGGTGCACAGCAGCTTCTCAATTATTAAAATTGAATGCAATGTTACAAAAATCCTAATAGTTATAATATAATGGAGCATTTCAGGCTTCACAATCCCAAAAAGTGTCAATCTAATGTCATAATAGTAGAGGAGTTCAAATAAAACTAGATCTGCATGGTATGGCACAGAAATGACCTTCTCTATGCACAGCCCTTTCGGCACTTGTAGGAACGGGATTTTCTTCAGGTGTACGACCCCGAGCCATTTTGGTGGGAGTTTCCCATTTGATGGAAAATTCAGGCTTTTAACAGCTCCCTTTTTTTCTCTTCTCTGACTTCACCTTTTTAACTGACATATTCAGAGTAAAGCAAAAAGTCACAAAAAATACAAGGACCAGATAAAACCAGAGACATTTGCTGGGACATCACTACACTGAGAGAAGAGATAAATTTTACCTTATGTCGTGTCTCAAACTTTCACCTCTCCCCTTCACAGAAGGAACAGAACTACTCCCACCGTAGATTCATAGAATGGTTTGGGTTGGAAGGGACCTTAAAGATCATCTAGTTACAACTCCCCTGCCATGGGCAGGGACACCTTCCACTAGACCAGGTTGCTCAAAGTCCCATCCAAACTGGCCTTGAACACTTCCAGGGATGGGGCATTCACAACTTCTCTGGGCAACCTGTTCCAGTGCCTTACCACCCTCATAGTGAAAAATTTCTTCCTTACATGTAACCTAAATCTACCCTCTTTCAGTTTAAAGCCATTAGCCCTTGTAAAAAGTCCCTGTCTTTCTTGTAGGCCCCCTTTAGGTACTGGAAGACTGCAATAAGGTCTCCCCACAGCCTTCTCTTCTCCAGGCTGAACAACCCCAACTCTCTCAGCCTGTCTTCATAGGAGAGGTTCTCCAGCCCTCTGATCATCTTTGTGACCCTCCTCCGGACTCACTCCAACAGGTCCATGTCCTTCTTATGTTGAGGGCCCCAGAGATCCAGGTGGGGTCTCAGGAGAGTGGAGCAGAGGGGCACAATCACCTCCTTTGACCTGCTGGTCACACTTCATTTGATGCAGCCCAGGATACGGTTGGCTTTCTGGGCTGCAAACGCACATTGCCTGGTCATGTTGAGCTTCTCGTCAACCAACACCCCCAAGTCCTTCTCCTCATGGGTGCTCTCAGTCCATTCTCTGCTCAGTCTGTATTTGTGCTTAGCATTGTCCCGACCCACGTGGACGACCCTGCACTTGGCCTTGTTGAGCTTCATGAAGTTTGCATGGGCCCACCTCTCAAGTCTGTCAAGGTCCCTCTGGATGGCATCCCTTCCCGCCAGCGTGTTGACTGCAGCACACAGCTTGGTATCATCAGCAAACTTGCTGAGGGTGCACTCAATCCCACTGTCCATGTCACCAACAAAGATGTTAAATAGCGCTGGTCACAATACTGACACCTGAGGAACGCCACTCGTCATTGGTCTCCACCTGGACGTAGAGCCATTGACCACAACTCTTTGAGTGTGACCATCCAGCCAATTCCTTATCCACCAAATGGTCCATCCATCAAACCCATGTCTCTCCAATTCAGAGACAAGGTTGTCATGCGGGACAGTGTCAAATGCTTTGCACAACTCTAGGTAGATGATGTCAGTTGCTCTTACCTTATCCACCACTGCTGTAAACCTGTCGTAGAACGCCACCAAATTTGTCAGGCATGATTTTCCCTTAGTGATGCCATGTTGGCTGTCACCAATCACCTCCTTAGTTTCCATGTGCCTTAGCATAGTTTCCAGGAGGATCTGCTCCATGATCTTGCTGGGCACAGAGGTGAGACTGACCGGCCTGTAGTTCCCCAGGTCTTCCTTTTTTCCCCTTTTTAAAAATGGTTGTTATGTTTCCCCTTTTCCAATCAGTGGGAATGTCTCTGGACTGCCACGACTTCTCAAATATGATGGATAGTGGCTTAGCCATTTCATCTGCCAGTTGCCTCAAGACCTGTGGATGCATCTCATCAGATCCCATGGACTTGTGCACCTTCAGGTTCCTTAGCTGGTCTCGAACTTGATCTTCTATGGTGGGCAGTTTTTTATTCTCCCAGTCCCTGCCTTTGCCTTCTGCGACTTGGGCGGTGTGGCTGGAGCACTTGCCAGTGAAGACAGGCAAAAAAGTTGTTAAGTACCTCAGCCTTCTCCATGTCCTGGGTAACCAGGTCTCCCGTTTCCTTCCAGAGAGGGCCCACATTTTCCCTAGTCTTTCTTTTATCACCAACGTACCTATAGAAGCTTTTCTTGTTGCCCCTGATGTCCCTGGCCAGATTTAATTCTATCAGGGCTTTAGCTTTCCTAACCTGATCCCAGCTTTCCTAACCTGATCCTTGGCTGCTCGGACAATTTCTCTGTATTCCTCTCAGCCTACCTGTCCTTGCTTCCATCCTCAGTAGGCTTCCTGTTTGTGTTTGATTTTGCCCAGGAGCTCCTTGATCATCCATGCAGGCCTCCTGGTGTTTTTGCCTGACTTCCTCTTTGTTGGGATGCATCGCTCCTGATCTTGGAGGAGGTGATCCTTGAATATTAACCAGCTTTCTTGGGCCCCTCTTCCCTCCAGGTCTTTATCCCATGGTACTCTACCAAGCAGATCCCTGAGGAGGCCAAAGTCTGCTCTCCTGAAGTCCAGGGTAGCGAGCTTGCTGTGCACCCTCCTCGCTGCTCTAAGGATCTTGAACTCCACCATTTCATGGTCACTGCAGCCAAGGCTGCCCTTGAGCTTCACATTCCCCACCAGCCCCTCCTTGTTGGTGAGAAGATCCAGCACAGCATCTCTCCTCACTGGCTTCTCTATCACTCGGAGAAGGAAGGTATCATCAACGCATTCCAGGAACCTCCTGGATTGCCTATGGCCTGCTGTGTTGTCCCTCCAACAGATATTGGGGTGGTTGAAGTCCCCCATGAGGACCAAGGCTTGTGAACGTGAGGCTGCTCCTATCTGTCTGTAGAGGGCCTCATCTGCTCGGTCTTCCTGCTTGGGTGGCCTGTAGCAGACCCCCACTACAATGTCACCTGTCCCTGCCCTCCCTTTAATCCTGACCCATAAGCTCTTGGTTGGCTCCTCATCCATCCCCAGGCAGAGCTCCATGCACTCCAGCTGGTCATTGACATAGAGGGTGACACCCCCTCCTCGTGTCCCCTGCCTGTCCTTCCTAAAGAGCCTGTATCCTTCCATTCCAACACTTGAGTCATAGGAGCCATCCCTCCACATCTCCATGATGCCAATAAGATCATAGCCCTGCAGGTGTGCGCACGCCTCTAATGCCTCTTGTTTATTCCCCATTTGCACAGAGGCATTTCAGTTGGGCCCCCAGTGAAGCTGACTTACTGGCTGGAGTGGCCGGAATTCCTTTGCGCTGCTCTTCAGGTGCTCTCCTGCTGACCTGTGATCCCTCTCCAGGCTTTGGGCATCTATTGCTGGCACTGGCATCAAACTGGTAAGAGTGGGGTGCGTTGAGGTTCCCCACCCCTGGCAACTTGCATGGCCATGCACCCAGCTGCTACAGCACTTACACTTGCTCAAGTGCGTGCCAATGTGTAACTGATTTTTAAACACCTAAGAAAGTGTTTCTGAAGAAATGGCTGTAATGCAATGTGGAGGGTTTAATGAAAAAAAAAAACAAAAAACCCCCATGTATGTTGCTGGCAAATCTCTTATTCTGGTTCCATGGTATTCAGTGCATTCATAACTTCATATGAAAATCTGTGGGATTCCAGACAATTCCATGTGTCTTTTTCTGCTACAATGTGAAATTTCTGGTAAAATAACAATATTTTGGGGACATACATATATATTTCAACTTAGAAAAGAATGTGATCATTTGTAAAACAACAGTTAGTGATTACAAAAACAGAGGGCAAAGGCTGACTGTTGTCTCTGAGAAAGAAACACTGTTCAGTGGGCAAAATAAAGCACTGCCTCTAGTATTGCACATTACATGAAGCAGAAGCTATAAAAATCCTAAATGTAATTTTTTTTTTTCCTTCTGTTTATGCCTGGAATATTGAATACAGAGGAACTGTATGGAAAACTAAACAAATTAAAATATGAAGTTTTTTTAAAAAATAGAAAAATACTAAAAAGTCAGGTTCTACAGAATATAAGGATTTCACAGCAGTGTTAGCTCAGTGCTGTCTCACTTCACACTGTATTTTTCTTCTTGAGAGTACACATTTTATTATGCCACTATTTAAATCCCCAAATATAATAACATGTTTTACTAATTGCTGTGTTAAGAGTCTTAACTTTCACAAGTCCTGAATGTTTTAAAGTTTAATTATGCAGATTATTATTGAATAAAGTTGGATTCTTTCATTGATACCTTTATCAGGGTTGAAAACAACCCATTCATCGCTCTGCACTCCACCTACAAGGACTTCATGGCCCATTTCCATCCCCTTACACTTGCTGTTAAAGGTATAACTAGACAGATCAGCAATTCTTCTGCTGATCAGTGACAGGGTAGCCATGATCTCACCTCATACTTCAGAGAACTTCTCGGGTAATTGTCCTCAGATGATCTACATCTTCTTCTTTGAGTTTGGTTTTTTTTTTTAAATCTGGAAAACTGCAAAACCCCTTTAAGATGAACCCCCATTTCACAATGAAATGTGTCTCAAATTCTAAAATGTCTCAAAACACTTCTCCAGTTCATTTCCAAAGATGAGTATAAGACGAAGGCAAGAAAGGTGGGTCATGCCCTCAGTCTCAAGGAAACTAGAGTCATCTCAGCATCACCTACAAATTCCTAGATAGCCATGGATGACGAGATGACCATCTCTACCTGAGGTGTTTCCTCAAAAACTATCTTAAACAACATCTTGTTCTCCAGTGCACAGCTAGGTTAAGCTGTGAACACAGGACATTCGCTTGTCAATAAAGACAAACGCCTAATGAGTGATCCAAATGCAAAGGAATGATGTGCACTACTCAAAGTAAATGTATTAAAAAACAATATATAAAAAGTTGAAAGTATGATTCCAGCATCTTCATTTCCATTGAGGCTGAACAACAATAACTTTACGTTTTCCTGCAGCCTCATGCACTCAGCTAAAAATGTAGCTAAAAGCTCCTGTAGTAAGGAGATTCAATTAAAATGAGCACCTTTTTTCCAGTTCAGATCAGAGGTAACATATTTTGTTTAATGTGCTCTTTTGAATGGTGAGAAAGAGAATACTACTGTATGATAAAAAAAGATTTTTCTTCCTCATTCTGCTTTCCATCTCTGCTTCATTTTACACAGGAATCTTTTCTCTTTACAATTCAGTGCAACATGTGTAAACATGGATTATACCACATCAGAAACCAAGTTAGCTATCTCAAGAGAATTTGTATCTCTGCTGTGTGTAAGTAAGCAGATTAATTCCTAGATCAGGCATTACCTAATGCATTTTCAATTCAATTTCTTCTTTTCTTTCTGCACACAAGATCAGGGCAGTGGGATTATTTTATTAATTTAACTAATATTTTGCATGTTTTCCCTGTTATCTATCTTTCCTCCAAAAATTTTTGTTAGCTCCTAGTGAGCGACTTAGTATGAGCAAGGATGTGTAAAGACAAGAGACCTAAGCCCTCAACACCTTACAGAGAAATAAACGGCATGGGGAGTGACAAACTTTTCCTCCCACTGCACTACCAGGAATAAGGAATTCTCACATATTTCAATCCCTGATCTACAGCAGCACATCCTGCCTGGGGTAAGCTCAGTTATTGTACAAAATTTAGGAGAAGATTATTTATTCATTAACATTTATGCTGCTTTTATGGAAAATCTCAGAAGTAGCGCATGAGCCAGTTTGGTTTTATTACAGCAGTGCCTGCTAGCACTGTTTAAGGTAAGGGTCTGTCAACATATCACAAAAGCATGGGATTTACTGTGTAAGATCAGTCCACTGGCCCATCGAGCCTGCTAGCTTGCCTCTGGTAGTACCCATGTCTGATGCTTAAGTAGACGATGGCACAGTAAGCCCTTAATACACCTGACTAATTGTGTGTAATGTTAAACTTGGGCAGGAGCAGAGGCAAGAGATTCCTTCCTGCTCTCTGCAGTGTGCGCCTAATGCCCAAAGACATGAGCCGATTATGTCCCTATAACTGGCAAAGTAATAGATAGTGATAAAAGTATACAGATCCTTTTCAAATCAGCCCTACGACCAGCCACAGCAATGGGTGTACTACCTTGAATAGGGAAACTAACCACACATTTCTATTTTACACAAAATCACCATTCAGTCAGTCTTTTTTGCTTAAAATCAGCTCCAAAGGCTACCTCCAGCCAGTGTACTCTAAATTACCTGTATGGGGTGGAGTGTGAAATTGAGGAAGGGCAAGTTCTTGAGCATTGAAAAAGGTGTCTTGAAGGCCAAGAAGAAAAAAGACAGAGAAATCAGAGGAAGGAGAAGGAAGCATGGCTGGAAAAGAAGAGTGGACAAGGAGAGACTGGAAAGGTGAGAAGGGCTAAGGTGTAAGTGTCAGAAACAGAAATAAGAGATAGGTATCAGGAGACGGGGAAAGGAAAGAGAAGAGTTAAGGACATCCATGTAGAAGGAAATGAGACTGCATGGAGAGAGCAGCTGAGGTGCAGACAGAGTAGCAAAAGGGAGGCAATCAAAGCCACTGACAGAACTTGACCTTTTCCACAATGCTCCAATCTCTTTCCTGTTTAAGACCCTCCAGTCCTGCATTACCAGGTGACCTCACAGATATATTTAGAAGTTCAGAATATGAACAAGATGTCAAATATGGGAGTCTCCATGAAGATATGGAACAGCAGAAACTGTCAAATACATTACTAAAAAAATCAGCCAAACATGCCAAAAAAAAAAAAAAAATTACATGGGGGTAATATCAATGGCTGGAGGTGATGCAGATCTCAAGGCATTTAGAGAGTTTTTGACCTGAGTTAAGGATAGCAAGGATGTTTATACCTCTTGAACTACATGTTACAGTTAGTAGTTCTCCTACATAATAGTTTCCTTTGTCTAAACCAGAACTCATCTTTGCCAGTATCTGCACAAATGCAGCTATAATCTATAGTGTATGCCATCCATGACATGTAAGGTGATCCTGTACGTAGCCCCAAACTCCCCCTGCCGCAAAAACCCCACTCAAAACCAACCAAACAACCAAAAAAGAACCCAGGGATTTTTTTTCTAAAATGAGTAAATTTTTTTTCCCCAGACATTTGTGAAATTAGTTATTTTAGTTGTCAGCCCTTTCAGAGAATGATGTTCATATCTAAAGTTAAAATTAATACAAATGACTGAAGAGGCACAGCCTCATTACAAAGGATTTATACACAAACCCTCTTATCAATACCAACCTCCTAGTTCTTAGACTCCTAAAGACAGAAATATGGAGCTACAAATAACATTCATTTCCCAATTACTATGCCAACCAGCTCTTTTTATTATAGACTGTATTTGCATTTGACTGACTGGCCTATTGGAAACATAGTGCTGCTAGACCATCATCAAGCATTTTCTCTTTTTCAAAGACATAATCCAGACTATGCACACCAGTGTGCTATCAATTGGTTTAATCATTGCTTTACATGGTAAGGGATCCCACTCTTTGCAAATCTGGATTTTTGTTAAATACCTTCATGTTCCAATTTTAACCCATCAGTTATGAAATGATGGGAATTTGTTGCAGAGTAGCTGTTTATTGCACTTCTGTAGGAGTCTACTTATTTTCTTCTGTTTTTCATAGGTGGTAAATTTGAGAATGCATTCAAAGGAGCATTGCTTTGTATTTGCATTTTCTTTACAGTTAGTATCTGCATATAATATTCATAAAAAGTTTAGTCTTTTCTATCATGAATTGTCTGCAAACAGACGGATTCCTACATGCCTACTTTTTATTCACAATTTTTACACGAAGACTTTATAAAAATTAGTTCAATTCATAGGCTGCTAATGTACAAGTCTTTGGGTGTCTGCTCATCATTCTGGGCAATAATCTTGTAACACAGGCACTTGTTTAACCTGTAGGAAACCTGAGACCTCCAGAGTGCTGTCAAGCAGGTCCGTTAATCTCTTTGTACCTTGATCTCCCATTTTAAAAATGGTGATCAAATTATACTCCTCTCCTATTCTTTGTCTGTGAATTCTTTCAGGAAGGGATTTCTTTTTTTTGCCATCTTGATTCAGACACTGTAATAACAACAGCATGATTATCTGTTTTGTGACATTTAATAGGCTAGTCTGGGTATCAAGAACTTCTTGGAGCAGAAAGCACAAGGAAAAAAAAATAGAGTTACATCAAATAAACTCCTAGAATTCAAGTGAATAGTCACAAACACTATTCTTCATTATTTATCCAGGTATAACTGTCTTTAATCTCCTCTTATTGCTTTTCAATCTGTTTCAGAGTCAGGTTTAAAGTGAAGCTCTGACTGCACTGGCACTCAAGTTTAACAGAAGGTCTTAAACATGCTGTATGTGGCCAATGCTGGGCACTAAGGAATGGAGTAAGTGGAATATTTTGTTATTATAAAGGTAAAACTATGGCTCTTCATCATTCTTTATTTAGGGAGAAAGAAGGGATATCCATGGAAAAAATGGAATATTTCTGAATCCACGTTACTTCTTCAGATATATGCAACTGTCTTAATGACATTCTTATTTTATACGTATCTGGGAGTAAGGCAGAAAATTGTAGTGCTCTGTTTTGCATTGTGTCTAAAATTAGACTCATGATGGTTTCAGAACAGGAAAGAAAAAGCCACCTCTCTTGCCCCACTAAAGCATTTGGGAGTCTACACCTAGCACACTGTGGCCAAAAGTATGGCACAAAAAATTCTGAAATAAAAAAGGACAAGTGAAAATTGTTGCTATTCCATGAATTTGAAACTATATTTCAGAATTAAGACAACAAAGAAAGAAATAATGAGGAGAATTAGAGTTGTTCAAAAAGTCAACATTTTAAATAAATCTATGTTTAAGTATTGATGCTTCAAAATTCTACCAAGACATTGTTTTTCAGTGACATTCAGGACAAATTGTGTCACTAATCTACTGAAGGCCATGTTGTAGAAATGCATATGTGGGAAAACACCTATTTTTGTATACAACTACTGTAATGAAGTACCAGGATACTCAAGAAACACTTTTGGGATGCACCCAGATTAAAACAGAGTTGGGAAAATAGAGAAAAATCAGTCTTAGAAAAACTCTGTCCTGCACTGTGACACAGATGTCTAAAATCTCAACATATTTCATATTTCTTTCATAGATAAATTCTTCCCATTCTTTTCAGGGATGATTTAGAAATGGCTTTACTCCTCCCTCCATTTGTTACAACTAAAATAAAAAGTAAAATGAAATCTACATCTTCATTATTCATATTGTATCCAAAAGTATGCGTTGTCCAATGAAAACATGAAAATGCCTCACATTTTGTGGGCAAAATACTGCTCAAATATTCTTATATGCATCTTATAGGGGAGGAATGTCATCTATATAAATCCACTTTGATGAGTTTTTTATTTTATTTCAATTTACTGTGCTTTCATATATGATATTAAAAGAATAAGCAATGGCATTTAATTGAATTGAAAGGCACTACGATGATAGTGAATTCAGTCATGCTTTTACTGTTAACTCTGGTGCAATGATTTATTCATTCGTCATTCCACCTACTTTTGTGTTTGAACAAACAAAAATTACAGTTACACTTCTTCATAACTACCAGTTGGCACATATGTGATACTGGTAATGACATATGCATATATAATTAGAAGAGCTCATAACAGTATATAAGTTTTATTCTGAATCAGAAACTTTCTGACTTTGTCTAGTGAAAACTATCACTCCTGTCATGTGTACGTTCATCTCTTTCAGAAAGCAGTGTCATAAATTTAGTGACTGGTGTGTCAAATGTGAGGAATTGCAATCAAGTTGAAAACTGTAAAGGAAATCCAAGTCAAACCACAAGAAGTTAGAGGTTAAGATCAGACACACTCAGTGACGAGCGGCATTACTGAAATGGAAATGGCTGATAAAACACAGCCCAGGTCTTAGCACATCCCTAATATTAGCAGTCCGTCTAAATAAAGAGCTGGACATTCAAACAGAACCCCATTTCATGAAAAAATATGGAAATTTCCAAATTTATTTTTATTCTATACTGGAATGATTTAACAGATCTATTAAAATATCACTTGGAGCCATTCCCTCTAGAGTAGTCTAGTGGTCACGGCACTTGTCTTGCACTGGAAGCTATGCACGAGGCCCTTTGATACCAACTTCAGGCACAGAACTAGTGTCACTCACATTTTGCAGTCCAGTGATCAAAACGATGGGTCACTCACTTTTTATTTTTAATTTATTCGGTTGGACTTTTTTGTTTATGAGTAAAAAATAATGTTCTTGAGCAGGAAGGGGCACTGCAGCTCTCATACATCCTATGCAATACCCTCAGGGCTTTGCTTTGGTTTCTTTGACCAAACCCTGAAAAGTCTTACAATACGAGTAACTCTATTTTTCAGCAAAATAGCATTATGGTGCTTTGTGTTTTCTGACTGTTCATCTCCACCAGTAACCGTAAACTGCTGGCACTGGTGCCAAGTTCAGTACAGAGAGATTTATCTTGGCAGCACATGAGCTTCTGAGCTTTTTAAAATAAATTTGGCACCAGGCACTAAAAGGGGTCACCATCACTGATCTAGATTACATCCTTCTTTATCAGCAGATGAGTTTCAAAATTCCCATCTAAATAAACACCACAAATTTATTTGTATTTTCTTCCACTAGATTAATGCACATTGAAAGAATTCTCCGAAATCATCTGCAAACTTGCTGCATTTTTCATTCACTATCTCTAAAAAAACTTAGGTCTGCTGCTTTAGTGTGATGTAACTGTTGTTTATTATACTAATCTTAATTATCTCCATTTTAGCTTTTGCCTCCCACACTTGCTTGTTGCTATTGTATTCACGTCTGGTCTAAAACCAGGACCTAAGCTAGCTGAGGCCAGCAGCTGTCTTTTTAATATCAGGTTCAGACAGAGACTAGCACAAAGGAGCACTAGTTCCTGACTAGAACCTCAACATGCTGCAGTACTACAGATGTTAAATATCATAATAATGATTGCATCTTCCTTACACAGTGATTATTAGCAAAGCTGTACCGCTTTCAAAGAGCCCTTGTTTTTACTTTTCACCAGCAGCTGAAGCAAAGAACACATTTCCATTACAAGATGAAGCTGTACAATCTCATCCAACAAATGATCTCACTCTGACCCTCACACTAACTTTGCTATTAAGCAAAAACAGGCACATTTTCAAATATTGATTCCAACTAATGTCTGATCCTAACAGGCATGATCTTATCGGGGCCCCACTATAATAGAAGGAGTGTCAGAGTTAAACAGAATAGGTTTAGATAAGATCACAATCTTCCTCACCATGATGTGATGCTATCACTGAGTGAGTATAGTATTTGAAGTAATTATCATTAATAGATATTGGCAACAGGAAGAGTGGTCACTGCTAAGATCTAAAGAAATTTGTGCATGATAAAATAAAGCAAGTTTTATCTGAAGGGTGGATAAGGATATGTTATGTGCCCTAAGAGACTTTGCTGCCTTTATTTTTTTCTTTGAAATGATGGATATTCAATTAAGAGACAAATATTGAGTAGCAACATTGCTACTTTAGTTTGTTCTGTACCTTCTGTTTTGTGGCAAACTGCCACTTTAGCCTTCCTGCTGCTTTCCTGATGTCTACGTTGACCAGAGGTCCCACGCCGTGTTGTGTGGACAGACCCTGGTCTCAGGGTTTGCCTGAAGAGCCATGGCCACAGCTGATCTCATGGTGCCCTTCCTTGTTAGCAGAGAGTGGAGTAGCAAGGGGCTGTCTTACAGGAGGGGTGGGAAGCAAAGGGTCATCTTCCCAGACTTTGAGCCCTACGGCTGTTTTCTTATTTGAATTATTCTTTGCAGGAATATGGGGCGTGGGATAGTCCCACGGTGGGCTAGCCTAGAAGACTGGTCTCTAAGGTCAGTGTGGGCTGTGGCAAAAGCCACAAGAGAGGTACCGGGTTGACAGACATCTGGCTTAGTTTGATTTTTGCCTCACCATTTGTTCTGATCATGGTAGACTTTCTGCATTTTCAGAAAGAAGGTGGTACTGTAAAAGGGAACACCTGCTTTGATGTGGCAAATTCTCTGTGAAACTCTTAAGTCTTTCTCCCCTGAAGCTGTTAGCATGTAAGGCCAAAACAGCACAGAATGAAAATAATAATTTATAGCCTTGGAAAAAATGTTATCAGCCTAGGAAAACTGAAAACACTGGTGTAAAAAAAAAAGAAAAAAAAAAGTCAGTTGATACTTATGTGTGTGCTTTTTGTAATGAAATAGCACAAGCATAGCTAAACTTTCATATACTGAAGCCATACAAAAATAACACAACAAAAGGGTGCAAATCTAAAATGCCTTTAACTATTCATCATTAGTAGAAATAAGCAAGTGTGCAACATGTAGAATTAAAAGGGCACAATCAGATTTCCAAGGAGCAATGTCCTCTATGTCTGTTGCGATAACAATATTGAACTCTAATATGCTATTTGTCATCCTTACAGTGCTTACAGACATTAGCTAATTAAGTCAATTTAAAAAAAAAAATCTAAATTAATAGGGTACTTGCCAAGATTACCCGAATATTGGTCTTATACACAACACCCCCCCCCAGCTTTTCTACTTATCTTCATGTATTTGTCTTTTCAAATGTGTGATTAACTCCAGAGTACTGAAATCTTTTTGATAATCGCTGAAGATGAATGTATCAGGACAATCAGCAGCATATGGAACACAGAATGCTGCCAGATGTTAACACACTAAAATAAAGCAGAACCATCCATGTACTCCATATCTTGTCTAAAAATAATATACTCATTGACCTTAACCCTATCAAACCAGTCCCATCTTCAAGGTCAAATAAAATAACAAATATTTATCTTGTATGGAGAGGTTTATAGGCTGTACTTGCAGTGTTCGGTGTCATGAAATGCTAAGCATGCCTCAGCCCTACTGCTTTGAATGAAAGCATGGGGTGCTCAGTACCTCCCACTGGTGCTCAGTGCTAGGCAAAATCAAGTCCTAAGTGCATTATTAATCACCGTTTAAAATTTGCGATCATTGTGCATTCCCTTTCATTGCTTTATATTTTTTCAAAGACTATACATGGAAATAGAAAAACACCTAGTTACAGTAAAAAATACAGGCATATAAACCGTGATCTCTAACACATCCCTCATTTGGAAGAGATTTGCATGTTATATGTTGTCTTAAGAAAATAACTTCAACAATCTTTGTTAGCCCAATAAATTTTTAAAGTGATAGTATCCATGCAGCACACTGCTGCACCTTTCATGAGGTTGAATACCACGCTGCAGTGGGCCACAGCAGTGAATGCCACCCCCTCAACCTCTTTACTTCCCCACGCCTTGCAACTATCCCAAAGCAGACTTTGCAAGCGCTCCTGTCCAACACCACAGCCAGAGAAAGACAGAAAACAGTAAGAACATCATGATTGTATTTCTGAAGACTTCAGGAGACCTCACAGTTATGGTAGCTATAGTGAACAAAGAATTAGATAGTCAAGTATCTTTGGTATGACTGACAAGGAAATGCTTATTAAAGGTCAGAAAGGCCATTTAGTCCCATGTATGTCACTAGCCAGAGCAAGCGTAGTAGGTGCTACTACAAAGCCACTTAAACCCTGCAACAAGCACTCACAATTGGCTTGGAAGAGGGAATGCGAGGAATGTTAAGAAGGCATAACCACACCAAGTGGTCTCACATTTGTGAGAGGTCAAGTTTCAAAATACGGGTATTCTTCCTATTTTCAACTGCTGAATGTGGTGGTGGAGGGAGAAGCGTTTTCAAAAGTAATCAGTGCATGTGCAGTCATTTACTACACACAGGTACCTGTTATTGTTTCTGTATGCACTAAAGAGATTTACTAGCACAGAAACAGTACCACAAAATGAGCTCCAAGGATGCTGGTGATGCCAAGAGCCTCCTTGCAAATGTTTCCACATCCAACCCATGGTGTGTTCCCTGTTTTTCAGCCTGCCTAATCGGGGCTCTGGTACCCGATAGTGGATGACTGACTATAGAAATCAAGATTCAGCTTACTCCCTGAGGCATGCTGTACTGCCAGATCAAAGTGCACACATTTGGCATCCTGAAAATGCAATACCATTGCTCTCACTTCGCAAATCTGTGACACAGAAACCTGGGACAATGATCCTTATAAATCAGACAGTATTTCTTAAAGAAGAGGTACAGAATACTTAGAAATGAAGTCCTAAGTAAAGCTGAAAATAATGCTTTCAAAAAGCCACACTGGTTTAATATTTGGTTATTCACAGAGTGTTAATTCTAACTTTAGTTAGCAAGAAACTGGAGTGGGAAGGGAGAACATTCAGAAGAAAAAAAACCTGCAGGCAATTGGGAAGGGACATGCCAAAGAAATATAGCAGCTTACTTCCTTATCTCCCAGCAAGCCCTTGTTATATTTCAATTAGATTTTGAAAATGGTATCCTATACTGGTGTGACCAACTGTCTAGCTTCCTGTAATGTCCCATCTGCCATTTTCTACAAAAAACAGTTTCTCATTCTGGCCTTTTAAAGCCAGTCTTGAAAGATTTTAGCTACCTGCAGGTGTCTCTGGGCAGCTGAACAAGTGAAGTTGGCTGCAGACATTTCTCAGCATCAGGGTGCCAAAAGCCACAGGGTCATCTGCTCTGTTTCCTTCCCCCACGCCATGGCTCAGCTGCACCTACACCACTCCTGTTGTCTTGGTCCAGCCTGTTCTTAAACACAACAGCCACAGATTTACTACAACCTCCTGAAGCTCTTCCAGCCTTTCACTCTCATTACCATTAGGAAGCTCTTTCTCATATCTAACCTAAATGTTCCTTGCTGATACCTACACCTACGAGTCTGGCAGGTTCACCTAATACAACCCATCATATCCTTCCATGGACCACAATCCAGGTGCAAACAAGAAGCAAGGGAAACCCTCAACCAGAGAAGTGTACAGTTTAAGATGGTATTTTGGCTTGGAGGAAACAAGTGGATCCCAAAAGAGAACAATATGATCTGGAATTTAACAAATACGAATAACAAGATCCAATATTTAATGTATGGAATGCAACCACATCCAAGAGGAAGAAACACCATAAAAGCAAAGAGATAAGACTAAGACATATTATGAGGTCCACAGCGAAATTAAAAATTAGCAGTAACAGAACAAGGCTTGCTTCAACACAAGCAGAAAAGAAGAAACTAAGGTATTTCGGACATACTATTGTTTTCTGCTTTATTGCTCTCTTCCCTTTATGCTAATTTGTCCCAGTTTTCTTCCAAAAGCGAGGACAACAGCTTGCAGGAGGGGGAGAGAGGGAAGAATCCTTCCTCACCTCCCCAGCACCAAGGCACACCTCCCTCAGTTCCCCTAAACTTGTCTTTAATGTCCTCACACATGGCAGGAGTTCCAGTTTCATCTTTTAAAAAAAGTGGTCACTCATCTCCCAGATCAGAGACTGTGATGTGGAAAAGAAAGCTTCAAAGGAAAAAAAAAGCATTTTGGGAAATGTGATATGTTTATAAATAAATACATAAAAAATAATAATTACTAACATATACGAAGCTTTTATTTAAAAAAATCTCTTCTATGCTTTTCAGATATCAAATCAAATGTCAAAAACAAGATATAAAAAACTAATCTGTGACAGGGAGAATTTTAAATTATAAGACATTTTCTCAGAGCGAGAATAATCTACATAAACTATGATGATATCTCAAATGCTATGTAGTTTATTCTAAATGCATCAGTAGCATTCAGACTGCTATCCTTCCGTTAGAGCACAGAAGGGACGGTATTTTGTCTACGTAAAACTCAATTATTTCCTAAATATGTTCCCCTTCTCTCTAGTCTGTGCAATACATGATAAAATGCATTAGTGAAAAGAAAGGGGGCAAAAGTTTATTAATTAATACTAAGTTATTTAAGATGGTACACGAATGTGAAACTGTATCAAATCTGGTGAGGCTATGCATATAATTTATCACGTACAGAGTCTCAGGACACGCACAACCCCTGTAAATAAATAACATCAGCAGGCAGAGTACTAGCTGTGCATCCCTTGCTGCAGCCTCACCCCTACTGCAGGCGGTCTGGGGCTGGCAGGGAGGGCAAGGACAGCAAGCGATGGTGCCTCCTGCGCCCTTCGCAGCAGAGCCCTAATAGCTGGAGCTGATCGTCTTTCCAGCTCCCCTGGAGCCTGAGGAGCCACCATGGGATTAGATTGATGAACTTGTTCTCTGGGCTTGATAAATGAGGCCCCAGACATTTACAAACCTCACTCAGCACTTAAGATCTCAGGCCAAGCTCTGTATTGCCCATATTTTGGTGGTGCAAAGTAGATCTGCTGCATCTGGAAAAGGACAAATTTTGCTACTGGCTATGTGATACTACAACATCATTAGAAAAGGAGCTATAGCTGAACAGAGAAGAAAGTTCAGCAAAATGTTAGTCTTTCAAATAAAACTCTGATTTTTAGGACCTAGTAACAGTCAGTATTTTCTTCGGACTAGAATATGCTATTTTTATATACTCACAAACACTTACATTGTGTATATATATATGTACAAATATATATACTTGCTATACTTGCAATTTTTTTATACATTTAGGTATTCACACATACTGTACTAACTACACTTACTAAAAATATTGATGGTTTTTTCTATTCAAAACATTCGAAACCACACTTTCACAGAATGCAGTTAATTTGGCTGGTAATGAAACAACTAGAAATACCTTTTATTTCCATCATTCTTGAAAATTTACAGGCTACTTCTCTCAAGCATATCCAGACAGAAAGGGACCTGATGTTTGGAATTTCGATCATTCCATCACACTGTACGGAAGTGAGCAGCAAGCAGCCACTGTTTTCACTGAAACCACAGCTCCATTCCTTTACTGGAAGTCATTTTTTTTATTTTAATGAAGATAGACAATAATTTCAAATCTTGTTATTGTTATTGTGATATGGTATCTTGGTGTGCACTTTTATTACCACAAACAAATTTTGATACCACCAAGATGTGAATTTTCTCTTCACACCAGAATTTTCTCTACAGCACACTTTATTCCAAACAACTGCCCGCTATTGCCTCCACAAGTCTTATGGAAAGCATCCGTTGATGTTTTCATAATCATATGTCATTTGTATGCCCAGACAGTACCTCCGGACAACGTGCTGAGCGCAACACAAGTGCTACCACAGCTCCACAGGCAACAGCATCACGGTGCTTTTCTCCACTATCGATGTACACTAAGGCTAACTACCCTTAGGCAGGCATAGCTTTATGTGTAATTGCCCCAAAGAAACCCAGGAGTATCCAGGACATTTTATTTTCTAGTGGTCAAAGACAGAACACAAGCCTCCAGGTCTTTCAGTTCACTGCCCACTGTAACTACCAAATTCTTGGCCTAACAATGCAAATGTCTTCGTAGACACAAGCAACTTCATAGCTTTATGTTCCACCCAAATGATGGAGCTAGAATTTCCCACACTTGTTCTGTGAATGTGAAACTACTGAAAAAAGTGTCAACATTTTAGAAACTGAATTTTATTTCAGAGTAAAAAAAGTGGTGTTCTTTAACAAGAACAAAGTTATTTCAAAAACTGCTGAATATTTAAATCTGACATTTTATATCTGCTTAGTCTAAAATAATACATGTTTCATAAATAAGAATTGTACTATAAAAAGCATGAATTTTAAAAATTTCCTTAGATGACAACATTGATGTTACATTCCTCATCTTAAACATGGGTGTTGAACTTGTGCCTGTAAGGTATTTCAGTGTAGTGAGCTACATGAATGACCTTAAATGGAGCTAAATCAATTATTTCTCTCACCCGGAGCTTTTAAATAAGGCTACATCCCATTCTGAAAGTTGCATTATAAACTCAGCAAAATCTGTAACAGCAAAATAAGTATTTGAGTCTTAAAGCCTATGGCACAGAGAAGATTAGACTAGATGACCATAGTCTAGCAGCATAAGAATATGTTGCTACTGCACAGTTTATTGCAATGGTTCTCTCTAAACAGCTTATCAGTGCAATATGTGCTCCAGTACACATTGTCTTCTCTCTGCTTTTCCCCACATCCTAAAATGGAAGAGCCTGGCACTTGCAAATGGTGTCTCCCTCTGCTTCCGCTGCCTGGGAGGCCCCAAACCAGCTTTTCTTGCCCTTTTTCTGTCCTGGGCTCCTGACCTTGCCTCATCTCTTCCACTGGGCTGTCCCCTCACTCTGCTCTCAGCAGCTCCCCAGCAATGTGCCCCAGGGTACACTCCCACTTTGAGAAGGACCCCCCTACTGAAATGAAGCTTGCTGAAATAGGACAGATGATAGTTTATTAAATTTTCTGCCAGGGAACTGAGTTAGTTTAATGAGAATGATTGGTAATATCTACTACTTAATTACAATAGTATTAGGGTAAATTCTGCTTAATGAAGATGCTTATAGCAAGCACCAAGTAACTTAATTATTTAAAAAGACCTTTCAAAGTGACCAGTGGTAGTTTTAAACAAGTGTTAAAGTTCTGCTGTTTTGATAAACAGGTGTCCAAATGAACAATGGGTATCTGCAGTCTTAAAAAAGTGCTGTAGCCAAGGAAAAGAAGTTAAAAAACAAAAGCAATTTTATGTGAAAATCCCCTATTGACATAATACTACATTCTGGAAATCACCAATTCAGAAATAAAGAAATAAAAAAGGAACAACGTAATTTCAATCCTGTCTTCCTGTGAACATGTGTTTTGGTTTATTAAACAAACCATATTTGTATGTCCCTTAAAAATTTAATATCTTAAAATTAAGGCTATGATAATGCCATGCAGTACTAATACCAGTGTACTGACAGCATTTAGAGAGAGGTGCACAATCAATGTGCTCCCTTTTCATGGACCATGTTGCTTTGCTTCATCACTTATTCATATTCTGGAAACTAATTCCGCAAGCTGGAAACAAATGCTTTCGGCCTTTTTCAAAACTGGGTGTTTATTCAGAGTGTTACCACATCTTGCTATATTAGTAACATGTTTTAAGTTAACTCTGTTGTGTAAGTGTAAATAAAGGAGCAGAAATAACTTTTTTGGAAAGAAAAGAAGCGTCTAAACTACAATTATTCACAGAATTTTCAAAAAAAATTTCTTCTGTCATTGCATTCCCCTCAACTACATGTCTATATAAACGGGAGAGCACTTTATAAAAGGTGAGTCAACGTGAGGAGATGTGTTCTCAAAGACCATTGTGGATGGCCGTGTGGATGTGCACATCATCTTGGCCTATCTCCGTGCTTTTTGTTTCAGTCTGTATGAAGTGGCTAACCCTGATGCTTGCACAGCGCATCAGCCCATCGCTGTAAGTAAGTGTGACACAATGGGCTGTCCATTAATGTGCTACTTTAACGTCCGCTCATGTTTGGGACAGAAGGAAGTGGTTTTAAGCTAGCTTTAAACATGAAGAGCCTGACAGTAACAGCAGTAAAAATGAGAAAGAAATGCTTTTCTAGTCACTTGAGGTACTTAAACATTGTATAACATAGTATAACATAGATTAGAATCAAGGTTCATTACTCAATACGCTATTTTTGGTAATTAAATATAAAAATGGCTCTGTGATAATAAGAACCCAAATCCCCATTTGCAGGTAAATATCTAAAGATAAAAACTGCCTTATCCCTTTCTGTGTTTGAACAAGAGAACCAGAGACTACAGCCTGACTACAGACAGACTACCGTCTGTCTCGGTGGCTGTACAGCACCTCCAACCAAAGTGCCCGGAAAACCCTCGCACTGCAACTCTGAAGATTAAAAGTTGCTGGCTACTACAGATACGAGGTTTTTGACCCAAAGTGACCAGCCACAGATTAGCGAGCGAGTAACTTAACTGCATTTTGAACCTTGGCTCCTCAGCCCCTCACACGCTACCCAGTCAAATGGTTTCATGGGGATATCTTCCAGAAGTGTCACTTTGGCGCTGAACCTCCCAGATCCCATTAATTGGTCCCTGCTGCATCCAACTGCTCGCCTGGCCCAACCCTGCACACTTTCCTCCCGCGGATTCCCTTCACAGCCACGTTGAATCCTCTTTTCCTTATCAGGCTGATACAGGCCTGCCCCGCGCGCTCCTCCCTGCGACAAGACGATGAGAACGGGGGGCAGGATCCAGCTGCTCATTGTTTCGCTTTGCAAAACCCTGCCATCGGCACAGATTAACACCAAAAACTAGATGGCGGCAGCCAAGGGAAAAGGCCTTTCAGAATGCCTCCACACGACCACCAGAGCGATGGCGCGAGACGCTGCTCAACACCCGTCGTGGGCTACGTGGTTCTGTGCCGCTTTTGTTTCCAAGGGCCTCATTCCCATCAACTTGTACCCTCAGACAGGAAAAACATTTATGGCTGGGAAAAAGCAAGCAAATGGCTTCTTCTTAAACAAGCCGCTAGTGCCTTGAATTTAGAGCTGCTTACACACAGCAGCTACTCGTTCAGTGGTTTGCATGGCCAGCCTAGAGGGGTCTTCTGCTCTTCTCACCTGCCTGTTCACATTAGACTTGACATTTGCGCAAATCCACTTTCCCGTTAAAGACTGGTATCACAAGCTAGGAGTTTCACGCTTCGAAATATATTCCTACCTACTTGTAGGTACCCACGAACTACTGAATTTCCTGTGACACAGCAAGGCGCAAAGTTGGAGCCTTCCTGGTAAAACTAGTGATTAAATCATGTTGCCTTCCTTGTAGAGCTGAGTTCTCACCAAATATAGATAGAAAGCAGTATTGTACAAAACTCTTCATGTGTCTGTTTTTCAAAATGGTAACATTATATTAAATCTCAAAACAGAATCTGGAAACACGTAGGTGATCTCTTTTTACTACAAAACAAGAGAACAAGCTCTTATTTTAGAAGTACACTTTCTAGGCTTGAAAAGATACTCCTGTGCATTTCATTTTCTTGGGACTACCAACTATTATGGAACAGTTGATGGAAAGTGGAAGAAGTGGAAGGAAATGGAAGGCAATAACCTCTATGCCCAATTATGCAGATGGATACAAACTATGCATGCATCTGAGAGCAGGAGAATTTTGCCAGTTTGGCAAAATTACAGGAACAGATCATTAAAGGTATCTAAATAGGAGATCTATCACTCTAAATATAATAAAAGTATCTAAATAGATATCTATAAATATTTAATAATGATATCAGGAGTTCTTAAGTTCAGATTGAAATGGGAATTAAATGCCTAGACAAGTTTTAATATCTGAGACTCACTCTTTGTTGTTAAAAACAACATTCTTAAGACTTCTGGTGGCTGCATGCAGATTGTTTCATCAACAGTAACAGTAATGCAACGGGGTACATTATTTCATAAGGGGTCTTGATCACTCTGTGTAATTCATGACTATTGGCTAACTCCTAGATGAGAACAATTAAGAACTTTATTAGTCATTGAGCTATTTCAAGTCTAGCATTAGAGTTTGAGTATTCCGCAGTCCTGATATGGATGTTGCTTTATTGTATCTCCTGACAGTGCTGCAGCACTGCTGATGAAGTCAACAGCTGCTATTCCTATTGCAATTGCGAACAGCACTTACTTAGATCATTTTTGTTCAAGGTACCGAACCTTCCACTACTCTGAGATGTATATTGGTAATATACTTCAAGACAAAAACTTGAAAGATCTAAAAAGTATTTGACATCTGGCATGGTGACTCAATTAATTATGCTGAATTCATTAGCTTAATCTGTCTCCTGAGCCAACAGCAGTGAGATTGTATTCAGCAACACAGTACTGCTTGAAATAAGAAGCACTTCAACAGGATTTTACGTGTACAGGCTGTATACAGTGCAGAGTACAAGGGTAGTAAGTACGCTGTAACTGTTATAGCTAGGTAATGAATCCTGTGAGGCAGTGTCACATTGCTAACACTGAACAGTAAAGTCAGGTAAGATACTTGTAGTCAGCTACAAACATATTTTCCAATAAAAAGACCAGCTGCAAAAATTGTGATATTTACTCACCCGAGGTTCCATGAATTTTTCTTTCCTTTCCTCTCTATACCAAAAATTCACATTAAAGCTCTTTTCCAAAAATTATTTGATGTTTATAACAGTGCAATGATTGAAGTTCTCATTCAGAAATGAACTAAACCTGCTATCAGCTGCTGATGTGAAGGTTTGATTGAATTCTAGGGAGATGAGGCTTTACCCAAGTGAGCTTTTCAAAACAGATATAAATAACTTAAGTAAACAAATGCAACTGCCCTTATGAACAACAGAAAGCATTTACACTAGTGAGAAAAGTAATCAAATGTGTCAAGCAAACAGAAAAATCATAAATAAACCAGAATCGTTTCAAGGGGGAAAAAAAAGATAAAAAGAAAAATATGTAGAAGCTGGCACTGAGTTTGTGTTGCTTAAACAGTAAATTAAAGTTCTATCAAAAGGTTTACATTTCTTCACACAGCATTTTAAAGTAACAAATGTAGGATTACAGGAAACATCTGATATTTGGGGAAAAGAAACAATACTTAGAATCACAGAATAATTCAGGTTGGAAAGGACCTTTGGAGGTCATCCAGTCCAAAGTCCTGCTCAAAGTTAGGCAAACTTCAAAGTCAGATCCATCTTAGAAGTTAACTCAGATTAGTCAGGATCATACCCAGTTCAGTTTTGACTACCTCAAAGGATGGAGTTGCTCAGGAGACAAAATGATATTGCTGAAGATGACAATTCTGTTTACAGGAACTTTTTCAGATTTCCAAATGTACTTATATTAGTAGGCAAAACAAAAATAAAATCTTTCAAGTGTTAGCTAAAATACACTTTATGGTTTTTAATTTGACAAGAAACAAAGGAGTATCTTTCCAGTTTAGTGAGAAAAAAGTCCTGAAGATTTTCATCCCACATCTCTCTGAACTAGGTTGAGAAAGTTGTTCCATCCCATTACAAGCACCAAACTAAAAAGTCAGCTCTGCTCAATGCTTAATTATAAGTTCATTAAAACCAAAATATCTTAGCTAAATGTTTTTGTTACAGCAAAAATGGTATTTGCTTAAATTCACAAAGTAATAACAGACCTTAATATATGCCTGTGCTACCAAAGGAGAAGCAAGCTCCTGCTAGAAGGATTGTGGTTGCTCTGCATCTCCTTCAGAAAACAAAAATGAGACAATATGATCAACTGCTGACATACTGCAAATTCATCCTAAGAATATCTGATAATGGTAACTTTTGTAGTGAACGGTCAATCAACATCATCTCCCATACTCAAGCACTATCTTCAAGTCTTACATACCTGAGGAAGTGGTACAAGTGGACAGGGCAATAGGGACAACACAAAGCTAGAATTTTTCCTACGGTATTATATGGACTGACTTTGAGCTACACCAGGACTAAGGTTTCTGTTGCATGAAAGTTGATGAAAGTAGTAATAGTGGAATCTTAGAAAATTATTTGAATTATTGGTAGTTGTTGCAAATGACATTTTATGAAAAACATTCAGAGAATACTGATAGACCAAGAATAAAATAGATGAAAAAATAAAAATGAAATGGATGGAAAAAATGGGGAGAGGTATTCAAATTGTCCAGTTTCCTCTTTCTAACAATAAGACACACTGAGTGTCCGGTACTTTTGAAAATCCATCCTTTATTTGGGTGCCTGAATGGGAAATCTGTTCTGGGTTGGGAATACTGAACTCTAGGAAACTTAGACCAAGTTTCCATGCCACTTTCTGTAACATCTTGTTAGCACCTTTTGATTAGTAAATTATGCTAATCAGTCTACAAAATATCAAAATCTTAAATGGCTACTATGTACTCAGAATAACACTTCACTATGATTTTAATATGCATATTTACAGAAAGTAACATGCATACTATCCAGCAAGCCTTTAGAAAGAGAACTCCAATATATAGGCATAGGTTCCCCAGGGAGGAGTTAAAGACTATCAGTTCCCCCCTTTTTCTCCCACGTCCACAACCCCCCTCTCTCACACTGTCCCAGATGGTACTTCAGCAACTCAGCACTCCTCACTCTCTTCAGGTCCTCCAAGGGCAGGACAATACCCCCAAGACTGGGAAGCTCAGCTTCTCCATTTACCGGCACAGATATATCTACCCCAAATGTATGTAATACCCTTCTGTGAAACAGTTGCACAGGCCTTTAAGCTAATACATTAATGCAAAGTCTGTAATAGCAAACAGTGATCAAGCTGAACATAATGGTCTTTCAGAAGTATCCCACAGGGCAATGCATTTCCAAGTTTGTCTAAACCCTTCTTCTAGAGATTTCAGTTGCTTTTTTTCAATATAGGGTCACCTTTCCATGTATTCTCAGAAAATTAATCTGAACTATATACAAATAATATTGAAGCTCAGAGTTAAAACCGATACAAACAAAAATGAAATGAAGACCTAGGAATGACATGATTTTCAGTGCACTGAACTGAGACCAGGAAAGCATTACCTTTAAGTAATATGGCCCACATACTTTCTGCAATCAGAATAAAAACCAAGGCTAACTGAGAATATATCATATGATATAGGTGCCTTTTGATACCTTTCAAAATAATTTTAAGCTGATGGAAGATCTTGCTATGTTCAGTAACATTAACTTTTAGGCAAATTTAATTAATTTTATCCTAAAAATAATGTAGCTATTTCTTTTCTATACCATCCATTAATATAAATTAAGTATTGAGCAATTAATGCTATGAAAAATTTTAAAAAAGCCACTAAAAAAATCACATATTACTACTGAAATGCAACTGCTTGCTTCAGCAAATAAGGAAGTGACGTTTCCCGGCTGTAAAATAACAAGTTAAATACTATTAACCTGTGCTCCAAATAACTTTATGTGGACGGTTGCCATAGATGAACTAATTGGAAAAGAGCCAAATACCACTGTCCGTGAAAGCTAACAATGCCTGTTTTCAAATGCTCCGGCTGAGTAATAATTCAGGCTATTCCCTAAAGACCAACACACAATATAACGAAGCAAAGCGTCTCGGAGCATCAACATACCAAGGTGTTATTATTCAGATCCATCTTCCCAGCAAAAGGCCCCCATGTTGTTCCAACCGGAAGCTGCTGCCGGCTCTGAATCTTGCGCTCCCCGTCTTTCTGGACCACCTCCAACTCTCCTGCAAACAAAGAAAACAAGCAGTGTTGAGAGTACTTTCACTTGTGCCTTGACAACAACCACCTCTGCCTTTGTGCTGGCTTTATACGCACAATGTTCTGAGGGCCCATATAATGAGAATTAATTATGCTTGTCTGAAAAACAACTGATCTTGTCATCCTGCAAAAGAAAAACAACCCTTTTTCCCTTATAATTATATTCAAATTCGGTTTAGAAAGTCCCGTTCCTTTCTTGCATCTTTTCACACGCATTAGAGATTGAAGGCATTTTTATTCAGAATAGTGGATACATAAAAGTTCTTAAGAAATGCTGAGGATGGGGGAGATGACAGCTGGAAGGAATAGCATCCGCACCTGGTGCATTAAACTCCTTGGTGCATTTTGCTGTCACAGGACCACATTCTGAAGCAATCAGCTACTAAAAAGTTGAGAGACATACCACACAGTGATATAAATCCACAAGACTCTACTAATTTTGAAGAAACTACTAAAAACATTTACTACAATTAAAAAAAGGATTTTGAACTGAGTGAGGTTTTACAGGCAGTAACGTTTCAGAATTAGACCCCAAACAATTTTAGCTTAAGGTTTTAACACAAAATATGTAAAAGCAATGGGGAGGCGGTATGGTTAATTTTTTTTTCTTTTTAGTGTGTCCCAATTTGTAATTTTTCTTAAAAGCAAATTTTATTTTTGAAAGTAAGGACTTCAAAATTAACACTTAAAAGTGAAATTGATACTTTAGCTCACTTCTTTAACTTTTCTGGGTTTTTCCAGTGAAAAGAGAAAGAATAATACACAATTGATCATCACTGTGGGAAGAAAAATAAAAATTTTTTTCAGTTCATTTCAGGATTAAAAAAATACTCTGGACAGCCCTTTTTTGAAAGCAGTCTCTTCAATAAGCCTATTCTTCTATGAACAAATGTTTCAGTTAAAACTGTAGCAACAGTTTTGTTTATATACACAATTTCTAACGTTCTTTTCTAAAACAATTCAACTAAATTCTGGTTCCAAACTTTAAGAGGGTTAAAATGGAACAAGGAGGAGGGGCTCATCTGTGCTTTTCTTGTTAGACATTTAACTGAATTTTTACATGGTGTTGCACTGCCAAGCTTTGGCCTTCCTGAAGGTAGGCAAAAAATCTGTCAGTGTTCTCACGAGCGGCAGAGCTCACCTCGACTTTGCTGTAGCCATGATTTCGCCCGAGCTGTTTTCCCTGCCTGCTAAAGCCCCTTCCTCCCTTTCCATACCAACCAGATGCAACACAAACTCCTGCCTTTTGCATCAGCACGTCCCTTCTCAACAACTCTACCCCCAGTCAAGACGGTGCTTTTCCACAAACAGGGTAAAGTCCAAGTGTGCAAGAAGTCAATTCGTCCCAGATTAAAACTGGCAGTTGTTGTGAAATGAACCTTGGGACGGAGGAAGTGAGTAACTCCTCCTGGCTTACAGGCAGTCTCCACAGACTTCCCCGAGCTAACCATTCCCATGGATGCCTGGACTTACGTTACAGCCAGGCTGCAAAGTTTTTCCTTGTCTGCAGGGGTTAATCTCGACTTTTTTCCAAAGAGAAGACTTGGCTCCAGCTTCCATATTCAAGCACAGAAATCTTAATTTCACCTCTGAGTGTTGCAGATTACAAAACTACTCTACGTAAAATTGTGCATCAGATCCTTCCTGCAAACTGGAACAAATCTAGGAAATAGAGCTGTATCAGTTTACAAAAGCTTCTATGTATGCCGGTGAGTCCTCATCGTGACAGTGCTATGACATTTTAAAAGGCAGTATGTGAGCAGGAAAGCTTATGGATTAATTATATCTAATTTAGACATGTGTTATATATGCATCCAAACAACAACAAAAAAAAGGCATTTTTTTCCCTCTCACAGTCACATTGTTACAAATTGTATTAACATTAAAAAATCTTTTTATATGTTAATTATGGAAGAAAGAAATCTTTCTGGTATTGCAAGGTAACATGTTGATCACTTAGGCATACTGCAGCATTTTCTCTCTACATGAGAGATGAAAACTGTAGCATTTGCTTGCTTTTACACACTAAAAAACAGCCATGTCTATGGACATGTCACATTTAACTGATACCAGACGAATCATGAGAATCTTTGAAAACCCTTTTAAAAAATAATTCAGCCTCCCTTTCTGCCACTGACATTTTTCATTTGAAAAGGGTTCAGACACAGTCAAACAGTGACTCCTTATCTGTACCTGTGGATTTACAAGCAGGCCTGTCTTTTAATGGATTAAGAACGACAAACTTAGGGCAGATCATCCAGTGATATCCAAAAACCTACCTAAGTTTTAAGGCACATATCATTACACTTTATATTTTAAGTAAAATTAATAACGTGACTCTTGTACCTGCTATGTAGTTCAGGTTTGAGTCAAACATGAAACCAAGCAATTATCTTCCAAAACTGTTTTTTTTTTTTCCTCCAGTTGATAATTAATTAAGCTAATATGGATTCTTTCTCTCTTTTATTCTCTTTCGTTACAGTCTCAAGTTGTAGTTTGGGCAATACATTTCAATATGTATGAATACATTGAAATGTACTACGGATGGGGTAACATCATGCTGAATTGTACTGAAGCTGCTGTATTTTCCCCTCCACTCAGAACACCACGACAGAGCAGCACACTGCAGACAGGGTTACACAACATTTTGCTGCATAACCTTCCCATTTCCCTTGATCATAGTTCTCCAAAAAAGATACATTTCTCTCTGGTCACCATGACCAGCAGCCATTTTAACACTATGGGTGAATGTTAGAGTTGGGAAGGATAATCTGCTTGTATGTTTTGGCAAACACAGACATTTTGGCTACGCTTGTACAAAGTGCAGCACATTACAATCTGATTCTTGGCAAAGATTTTTTTTTTCACTGAAAACCTTTGTTTCTTTAGGGGTAAAAATTAACACCAAGAGAGCTGTAAGCTAAAAAAGCACTGTACATCAGGGTCTACAAGCATCTGCTAAGATTATTTTTTTTTTCCTACCAGAGCCTGCATCTTTTGTAAAATCCCTGTATACATTCCTTTGTCAGCCCTAAGCAGGAAGGCCAGGGGCTGGTACAAGGGTTTGTAGAAGAAAGATTACAAATGTCACCATTAAAAATCCTCTCCTGAATTCCCCTGACCCTGGAGTAAGGAGCCTGCAACTTTCCTGCATTCATTTACAACATTTTCATCCTCTGAAAACTTCCTATTTATTTGGCGAATGGTCTCAAAACTGTGGTAACAGAGGGGCCCAGTCTCCCGCTGGCGAGAACAGGGCTGTCCCCCACTCCCTGCTGGCTTCCCACGAGGACACTGGTTGAAGTGGTGCCATACCTGTGGCCCCAAGAAACTTGTGACCTCAAGGGAGCCTGCTGGAAAAAGAGAACCCCACCCTGTGACTCTTAATTAAAAGAGTTTGAAAAATGTGTCAGCAAGACAAGATTTTCCCCTTCAGCCTTAGAAGAAGCTCAGATGTAAGTCAGAAGTGCTCTCTGCAGCTACCGTCCCCTGCACAACTGCTCAGCATTTTCACAGATTACATCAGGAAAAGGAAGAGGAGCAGAGATTTTATTGCTGTATCACCACTTGCAGTAAGAAGTGTAAAGACTCAGCTGGTACTGATTCTTCACAGGTGCCTGGCCATGGAGATCCCAACGAGCGGGGAGAAAAGGAAAGGATGAAAGACTGCTGCAGCTTCCTTTAATCTGCACTCCAGCCCAAAGGAAGCAGAAAATTCTGTGCCAAACACTGTTAGGAATTTCTAGTGACCAGCAACTGCAACAGACCACCTCAGTACTGAACACTGAACATAACGCTCCTTCACGTAACAGCAAATTATAATATACAGAATTCATACACACCCCGGGGATTCATCGTTCCTATGGCAAAGTTGAGAAGCAGTTGTATTTTGCTGGTTTCATCCTAGACTTGTCAACCATGCAACTGACAAGGATAGCAAGAAGTGTAACAGAAGCAGCACTAAGTAGAGAGGAAGTGATGCTCTGCTTTTAGTTTTTGCAAATTAGGTAAAAAAAATTACTTAAGAGACATTCCATTTAGTGATATTTACCTCCCTTTTCCTTCTTATGGAGCACAGAAAATTGGAATTTTTTTCCAGCTTGTTCTTCAGGAACACACTTATTTCCAGCTTGTTGAGTAAGTTTATACAAAATATTTGAGACACATAGTATGGGCTAATCAATTTTGGTAAAAGATAATGCTGTTAGTGCTGTGGGCTGTTTCTCTTATCTTGTTGATGTAGCATACTTTTAAAGTCTGTGATTACTCAAAGACTTATGATAGCTGCACTGTAAAAGAAGCCCCAAGTCATGACTCACTAGTACAGCTACAAAACATCCCATGGCTTTTAAGATACTAGGCCACCTTGGTGGATACCAAATCAGAATGAAAGGACTCAGTTTAGGATTCTTTTCTTACATATACATGTTGTTTTAGGAATGCCACGTAGGGCTTGCATAAAACAGAAGGTAGAGAGGTCAGTTTAGCTTTGTCTTCTTTTACAGCAAAATCAGAATCATTTATCAAAACTCCACAAAACATGTAGTGTACACAGGAACCCAACAACAGCTTTTGGCCCTTAATAGGATTTGACCGGTTCAAATACCACAAGAATTCAAGTATAAATAGTATTTGTGAACAAAATAATGCTGGCTTTCATTCCATTCTGGAATAAGAAAAAAAGGAGTGTATGTCTGAAGGTGAATGAGGAACAGCATTTTGGGGAAGAAAAAGTGAACTACTTTGTTCAGAAGTAAGTGCATCCAGATTTAAAAATGTTTAACATTTCTAAGCAAGTCACTGATAGCTTTGGCAGTAGGGTTTTTTGTATCAGGAATAGCTTTCTAAGTGGAGTCAGTTAAAAAGAATGAGTAAGCTCTTCCTCCGCTATAATTAAGAGATTGCTTATTTGCCATCATGGGGCTCTACCAATTTCCACTAGCAAATGGCTCCTTCTTTGCATATTTCCAGTGCACAGCCACCTGGCTCTCTAATGAATATTTTTGCATGGCAGAGAAATCGTGTATGTTGTAGTTTCAAAAGGACTGCTCTGAAGTCAGAGCGAGCAAGTTAAAAACATTCTCAGAAGTTCCTAAGTGCTGCCCAGCCCAGAGCCCAAGATCTGCCTGCCATCCTGTATGCACGGGAAGAATCTGCAATTAATATTTGACTGGTGATTACCTCCATTACAACAAACTAATATGTGTACGTTTGCACACAGCAGTTCACTGACAGCAGAGAACTATCCCATTTCCACTTCTGTGATTCTTAACAAGGTAGCTCCAATATTAAATGCTCACTTGCTTGGCAGACATAAACTGCATTATTGAGATACCTCCTCTAAATTCTCCTCCCTCAATTTTCAAGTCTCTGAGACATAACACACACTAAACTACAGTTTTGAACATAAACTTGAAATACGACATTCTCTATTCAAGTACTCCAGTCAAACCCTGATAAATCAGGCTGGCCATGCAGTGATCTTATCCTTTCTGACTCTTTAATAAATCGAACCTTGTAAGTTCACGCTGTTGGAAGTTGTCACTAAATGAAATTGTGACCTTATCCGATGCGTGAACTTATCCTGCTGACAACTACATTTATTGTGCGGATAAGCATGGGGGGGGGGGGGGGAAGACTTTTGATAATTGTGATCTTAGCCATATGCAACTCTAACAGATGGGATCTTTTTGATGTTCCATTAATGATTTGCCTATGATGAGTCTCTACTCAGCGAAAAAATAAATGTTCTTCATAGGTAAGTGGTAGGGAGACTGGTAAGCTGTATGAAAAGTGCACAGAGGTACTGGCTGACAGCAGTGAATCAGAAGCTATTAGCCTAACAGAAAGAGCTTTGAATTAGCTTGTAATTGCGCTGGAACAGATAACATAATGGAGGTGGCAAAACAGAAACATTCCCTTTCCATAGGACTCATTCAATAGCCCAAAACTCTGAAGCAAGTAACTGCAAGTCTGAAGCAGTAACACAAAATATGCTAAGCTGTGGCACTTCATAATGAATGAATGAATGAATACTGCATCCCCTTCCAGCACCGACTGGAGAGTTGCCACTGCTACTGCGGAAGAATGTTGGGTAACAGGCAATTCATACAATCGTAGAATAGTTTAGGTTGGAAGGGACATTTGAAGCTGATCTAGTCCAACCCCCCTGCAATGAGCAGGGACATCTTCCGCTAGATCAGGTTGCTCAGAGCCCCATCCAGCCTGACCTTGACTGTTTCCAGGGATGGGGCATCTACCACCTCTCTGGGCAACCTGTTCCAGTGTTTCACCACCCTCATTTTAAAAAATTTCTAAAAATGCCCAACCACCTCACATTACCATGTTTGTCTGTCAGGGACTTAATACATTGTGTTACCTAATTCTCACATCTCTCCACAACAGATAGCACTGTACCCGTTCCGCAGTGTGCTGACTCTGGAGTCAGAAGATCTGGGAGGTGTCGGGGTACAATCTGTTTTGCAGCACTGCAAGTCTGCTGTGGGGTACAAGAACTGTAGTTATCTTACTAGAAAGACACACATACATATGAGACAAGTTCACACTGGAGCCCAAACAGTAATGGACTAACTTACAATCAATCTTCAAAAGAAATTTTACAATTTGATTTGCAACCAAACTTGCATTCACAGGGGTCTTGGCAAAAAGAGGTTATTTAAGTTTTCCAGAAGCAAAGGCAAAATTTAATTTTGCTGCCCCAAAGATGAGAAAATACAGCCAGGCCACTGTTAGGATAAGGACGGAAGGAGGAACAGACTTGGGACTGAAAACTGAGAAAACAGCTCTGTAGAGTCACCCTGGAGGGAGAGTTGCTCTTCTGCTGCCACTGAGAGGGTGGAGGGTTTCTGAATGGAGCAGCCTTCTTCATTTCTCTGAAGTCACTGTCACCCCCCAGCAACTCCTCCTCTTAACCCTGATGCTCCCTGGTCCCATCCCTCTTAAGAAGTAGGGTCAACCAGACCCCTTTAGCACAATGGCCATGAGGGAAGTAAACACAAGGATAACCTACAGGCACTTATTGCTCTAAGCAAAAGGCTCTCCTTTGCCTACGCTTAGAAGCAGGTCTAGATAGCAAACACAATGCAGGAGAAGCTGCCACATGCCGCTTCATTCCTAACGAAGCTGCCTAATGTTGCCCCAGCTTGCCAATGCTCCCACAGGGCAGCTGTGCACTTTAGGTAAGGATGACAAATGAAAAGGCTTCTCCATTTTCTGTAACAAAAATCTTGCTGCTCCCTACCTTCCTTTAGAGCCCCGAAAGTCAGAAGCAGAGTTTCTTTATCTCTCCTACCTGCTGCTAGTACTGCGAATGGCAGAGAGTGCAGGTGCTATCCTTATCTGCAATAGTGCTGTCCTACAATGGACAATACAGGGAAGGAAAGAATATTCTGAAAGTGAGGGTAGGGAAAGACTAGACAAAGATTTTCAGAAAAAAAAGACCAAAGAAGGAAGGGGGGAAAGAAATTTAAAAAACAAGGCAAGGGAGAGGGAGTCTAGGGAAGGAACCATTTAAAGACCCAAGTTGGGTCTGATCAGGATACAGGATACAAAGACACAGCCTGGAAAAATGGGAACAGAAGATATTCAAGAAAAAGAGGGATACTGAAACCCTGCCAGAGTGAGAGAAGACATACAAATTTCCAAGCCTGAAACATAAGGACAGAAGTGCCTGCATTCACATTCAGCAACAGAATGTAAACACTATTATCCTTTTTTAGCCAAGGCATGTGTGTCATTACAGTGCTTAATTCCTAAGCTAAACCACCAAAATAAAGTATACTTATTCTAATACCTCATTGCTCAGCTGAATCCTGGCTAAACTGAACACTTAAAGGGTGTCTACACTGCACCCAGTGATGTGATTTCACCTGACATCTGGTCAAACCTATTCTCTACCTCCAAGCAGCCAGATCGTCATGTAGGCTATAAAGCTTTTCTAAGAAGTTGTTTCATTAATGGTTATTTAGTTTACATGAGGCTCCAGCTATGACCACCACACTGACGTAATACTCCAGCCTCCTGTTTGATGTGACCTTAGGTATAGGTACAAAAGCTGCTCCAGATTCCCAACTGCAATGCAGAGCAAACCTCAGTGATGTGAAGCTGCACTGTGTCTTGCAACACAGGCAGAGTTTTCAGAGACCATAGTTTCAAAAAAAGTGTACGCACTGACACTTTGAAAACTCAAAGTTCTGCTCTATTTGTAAAGTCTTCATTTGCTTATATAAAATGAATACAAAGGAAACAATTTTACATTCCTATAGTGCCTCACACTTCTGTAATCTACAGAACTTAGTAAGAACACAAGATTCCATCCCAGGTTGGAAAAGCATAGACCTACAGTGGTGAACACGTCTGCATCAATTTGAAATGACAATGCAACTTCTAAATTTTGGGAGAGCTGGGAGGCAGGGCAATTACATAAGTGTTAAATAGCACATAAATTGAGTAACTACTAAAGATACAGCTCACGGAAAACTACATAATAATTGTCCAAGTATACCATCAAAATAATTTTTAAGGCTTAAGCTGAGCTATTACAAAAAGTACTGTTTTTTCTTGGAAGTCAGAAAGGAAGGAGAACATAATGAACACTGCTGCTAGAGTTTGATTAGCTTTTTAGCAGAACAGACTCTTATACAGCTGTATAGACTTTGCCTTTATTTGGACTGCTTCGTTGAACTTAAATGTGCTCAAAGAAAAAAATGAAAGACACAGAAGTAGAAAGAAAAAGACAGTTACTCAAGATACACTAAGAAATGCCAAAGATTTGTTCACTTGCTTCAAAGTCAAGTTCCATATAATATGAAAAATATTCTGTTCAGCATCTAGTCTACAGGCAGAGGCAAAATAAACCCAGCCATCATAGCAAAATCCTGATTCTGTGATGAAATTAGAAGAAACTATAAGATAGTAGTTTTCAGTCTACTCACTACAAGAGCAATTTACACCTCTGTTTTCAAAGTCCAAGTCTCATACGAGAAGAAAAAAAAATATTTTGTCTTTCTCAATAATTTTTCCACTTTCATGTTTGGATGCACAGTTCAAGAGGTTTTTTACTCCCTGTATGTGTTGAGATAAAACTGGAGTAGAAATATTTGCAAAAATACAGAAAAAAACCCAAAAGGCAACCAGTGCAGCTGAAGAGCCCTCCCTGCAGTTTCCTGTGACAGGAATACTGTAAACTCCATTCTCACATGGATACTCCATACTGGCAAAAATGATTCCCAATTATATTATAACACTGTGCAGACCCAGTGGGTTGAGTAGGTTCTTTATCCCAGCTACATGTAGCTTGCACAGCTTTGCTCCCTCTCTCTCCATCACAAATACACACAATACAGAAATGCCAGACTTGGCAAGAGCAGGCTGATGATATTACTGAAGAGGGTTTTCTTGATAAGATCATCATCTGCTTCTGGACTCTTGGGTATGCTCCTTTCCTCAGCAGAGGAACAGTCGCCCCTGATAAATGCCCCTTTGTGTGCAGATTCTCCCCCGCTACATGCGAAGACATTTCAGTCCTGAGTCTGCCTGTTTTTTCGTTGCTTCATATAGCTCAAATACAGTTAGAGGTATATGGAGCATTGTATGTAAAGCAATAGAAAGTGGACGCAATTGAAAATACACCTTATGTAATTCAGACTGAAGCCTTTTCTAAGATAGATGCTATTCTGCGGGAAGAAAATTAAACATTTCACCATAACCTACACCAATCTTTCCCTAGGACCTTTTGGAATCCTTTTAGCTGAAAGATGCTAACATTTTCTTTTTGACAACATTATTTGCATAAATATATGAGATATTTAAATAAAATAATTAATAGGCCTTTGTATGTTTACCCAATATTGTTGGATTTCTTTTCTACTTGGAAAAAGTGAAAAATACCAAGGTGGCCTGTGTTGTTAGTGAATGCAGAAAGCTACTGAAGTTAACTTAATATGAAGACTGCTGTATTAATACTGACGTCATGAAATGTATTAAATTAACAGAAATGTTTTGGAAAGTATTCTTTTTAAATCTAAAAGTGAGAGCAGTGAGATCATCTGTGACTGTATCTGTGGTGTCTTCTCAGTTTACAGTACTTATGCTTAGAGATAGAAGGATCTATTTTCATCTCTCATTTGTGTAACTGCAGATGAAGTTATTTGCTTTCTGTTAGATATGCATACTCAGAGCTATGAAACCACTGCTTAGATGCCGATTTCTAGCCCAAAGTGAGCCAAACTGCCCAAATGTCTTGCAAAAGAAGCAGATGCTTTAACATGATTTCCCTATTTCCTTTCAATGTTCGCAACAAATTTCTGAAAGAAGGAGAGTATCAAGAAAAAGACAAAAATCTCAACAAAGACTCAAATTTATCAGTATTTACTGTGACCATCCAAAAGATCTAGTTACTGTTGAGATTAGGAAGGCAAGAGGGGGACTGGGACAAAGGGAGATTGAATGCCATGCTCCACTGCATGCATGCAATATATAGTTCCATCCATTATAATTATAATTCATATGAAAAGTAACATTATTATAAATAGAGATAAATGTAGTATAACTATAATGTACAATGTCAAGATTCAAATTAATCATTTCTTTGCACTTGCTGGGGATGGCCATGCATAACAGACACATGGCTCTGCACTGCTCCAGCACTCATGAGTTATGTGCTTATCTACATCTCCTATGATCAAGTACCAGCAATGACCAACACAGCTTTTTAACAGTGTTGCCAGACAGGAATTGACTGCTGGTTTTGGACATGGACCAGAGTACCCTCACTCGCTCCTTCAGTGCCTCAGTCTGGACTATCACACTGCTTTCACATGCAGCTAGATCTTAACATAGCCAAGACTTTGAAGCCGATATAAAGAGTGATGCCCATTTATAAGGCAGACTTGTAACTCTGAGTGAAATAAACCCTTGAACAGAGATTGAGCACAGGTCCTGTGCACTACCTAAATCCTACTCTGAGGCTTACATAAGACTTAAGTAGAATATTGGCCTCGTGGCAGCCTTCTGTACAGGAAAGATCTTGACCTTCATATGAGTAAGTCCCAGGAGCATCATGAGTGTAAAGCATATCCCAGACTGTTTTGCCTTACCGCCTTCCCCTTTACGAGTGCAGGCTTTGAACATCCCATTGCTGCTTGGACAGACGCAGCGACTGGAGAGCCCGAGGAACAGCCATGGCTGGCACATGGGGCCTGTTCTGTGGCAGGAGGATGTAGGCAGTCTTCCTCCTGGAGAAAAACCTCCCGAGACTGACTCTTCACAGCCTACACTTTACCTCCGTAAACAATGACTGAGAACAAGCCCACATCCTCTATGGCCTTAATGGAAATTTCAGCCTAAATAAGAAGCTCAGGGTCTCAGAGTGAGTCACTGCTGGCAACAGGAGCCCTAATGTTCTCTAACAGTTGTAATCACTGCTTCTGAAAACTTCACACAATACGTACAAGAAAGTTATTATTTTGAAGAAGCAGGAAAGTATTTTTGGCAAGGCACAGCCATTAAATAGGCAGTGTCATCAGAGATCAAAAGAATTATAATTCAGAATATATCTGGGCTACAGAATATATCTGGTCTACAGAATTATTTTGTCTTTGAAGCATTAAAACTGCCCCTATACTATGATGTTTAAAAAATACTAATGTCAATTTATAACAGCTTCTTATTGTCCTGCAATGGTGATGTACTATAAGAATATTAGAAGTATAGCCTGTTATTGAGTATTAAGTATATAGATTTAAAAAAGTTAAGTACATAGGAAACGATCACATTGAAAAGGCTGCAGGCTGACATCCTCATTCTCTTGCTAATAAAATCTGCAGTTTACAAAATTAAATACAACAGCTTAAAAACTCCCCTAAATATATCTGCTCCTTCTCTTCCTCCCCAATAAAAAAAATCACATGCATCAATGCAAAGAGAAAATTTCTATTTTAGCCATGACTATTATTTTGACGTACAAAGGCACTTTTCAACTTAACAATTCCTTTCTGACAGGCAGAGACAATTCGCTGTAGAAGAAGCCTTGGAAAAGGGCAGTTTTATTCTACCCATTTTTTTCTCCATATGTTTTCATCTCAGTTAACAAGTACCTTAACAAGATACGTAATGCATTAACTTAACAGGCTAAAAAAATCTAGACAAACAAATCCTACTTTTACATATCCAATGGTGTAGTTAGCAGTGTCAAAATCAAGCCTCCCAACATTAGAAAAAGCTTGAACCTCCATGCAGCCCCCTTGAGCACCGGACCACTCTTTTGCAGATTCCAGGACCTCAGCATAAAAGCCGGCTTCCTATCCCATCTCCAGTCCCCTGGACACTGCTTCCTTGTCCAGTTCATCTGCCACCGCCCCCACTCCCTACTGCCTTCTGTGGCCTCACTGTTCCTCCTCAATGGCAAGTATTGGGTCATACCCAAGTACCCATTGACTGCCTCCAACAACGTCCAGAAGTAAATGTCGGAAAAACAAGAGGAGTAAGGCACATATGCTTTCCTTCACACAGCTGGTGTCCCTGTCTTCCCCTACTGATCACAAACCGTCTGCCAGCCAAGCCTAATCTGCCCCTTCAAATTCCGAAAAGCTGTCTCCTACCCTCATCAGATGCAATTCAGAAGCTGACAGTCTTTTCACTGACATTTATATCTTGTCTCAGTCATCAGATACCGTCCCAAGTCTATACTTTTCTATTCTCTTGACTATACTCATCAGAGAGGCACAACACTCCATTATTTATACACTAATTTATTCTACCAAAAAGCTGTTTACAACTCAGCATGGACATCTCCAACATACTGGGCAGACTTAGCAATAGTTGTGTTACTCGCATCTTTCTTATTGCATATGCTTATTAGTTGTTCTCCTTGCACCTCTATAAACTCTACACCTCACACAGTCAACAGATAATACAAAGGATCTTACCTTCCAGCCCACAAACAGAATCTCCTCAATGACCTGCTGCTAACCTTCCACCACCAGGAGTCAGGAGAGCTACTAACTGAGTGATTTCTACAACAGCACCAGTATCCAGGTGTGAAAGTAGATGTCCATGAGGAGAATGTTACAGCATGCCAAAGCTAAGTGATCAAGAAGTAACAGCCGGCGAGCAGTTCTTGTCTGGAAATAAAAAGTCCAAACTTTTTATCATGAGTAGAAGCTTAATAAAATGTAAGAAAATGTTTAGTTTTGCTTTTTAATCAGCTGCCTTTGTTCAAATAAATGCACATTTCTCTCTTCTCAAATCTTTTTTTCAGACAGGTATCAGCTTTGAAGTCTCTACCCAAACACCTCGAAGAGATTCCTGAATTATGTCCAATTAATGCTAGCAAGCAATGTGGTACTGTCCCTGAATTAAGCTGCAGCCTCTGAGAAGGCAGGGACCATATTTCACCTATTCCTAAAAGTACCAAGAACACTGTCTGGATTAGATAAATAATAATAAAATTGAAATAAACTAAGGATACATCCTAACAGAAAGATTAAATGAAGAATGAATTGTGAACAGTTCAGGTTCCCAAGAAAGATCGAGTGTTCTCTGGATGATAGCAGAGGAGATTTGTGGGATGTGATGGTGTGGATCTGTGTATCAGTGGATCTGATGCTGTACTTCACTCTTATAAAGCTGAAACTAGAAAGCATGTAGACTAAGATCAGTATGGCCTTTCAAATTACTGTAGAAGCATTAAGGTCATAATGAAATAAAAGGAAATTCCATGTTTGTAAACTTCATAATAACTTAAAGTGAATAAAGAAGAAAGTATTAATAATGCTTGGAGAAAAATGTCATACTACACTCCACACAGATTTTATATTTTTTCACACTTTTTGTAAGCAAGTATAAATATGCTAGTACTCTAAACCAATAAGATAATTTCATAGAAAAAATAAGTCTCATCTATGCCTGGGCTATACCGTTAGCACCTTAACTTACACATATGTGAGGATATATGGATAAACAAACATACGCAGCTTGCAAAGTCTTCCACTGTGCCAAATATGGCCATAGTATGTACTGTCCATATGCTTATGCTGTCTTCTCCTTTTGGCAACCAACAAAAAATACTGGAAATTGCTCTCTAAAATGAGAGACAGACAGATATTCAAAAGGCAGTACCAAAGAAACTCCTGTAAACAGGTAACTCAGACCTTTGCTAGCTCCCATGCAGTACTTTCTCACTCATATCACAATAAACAGTTCCAAGAAACTATCCAAAAAATGAGATACATATGCATTTTAGAGAAGGCCAGTCTTGCAGCAAACGTTTTAGTCATAATCTTGAAAGATCCAGACTTGGTGAATTGGATCTAAGCCTACCTCCTATGGGACCTCCAAAATCACTCATAATCTCTCTGCAACTCTGGAAGTAATAATACCTCCTTTCTCTCACCTTTTATTGACCTGTCATTTTAGATAGCAAGCAATCCAGAGTGGGGACTGTAATTGTGTTTGCATGTATAGATATACATATAAAAATGTAAACCAGATACATAGATATACATTATAGATAGATATGTATGTGTACACATATATTTTTATTTATCTATAAAGTATAGTATCTAGGACAAAAGGAACTCTGTGTCAATAGAAACTAACATTTTCTAGGTGATACTGTAATACACACAGCAAAAATAATATATCTTGGCATTCTGAAAAGGATGGCCTTTTCAAGTATGCTGCATTTCTTTTGTCTCTGGCAAGTAGGCTTGCAAGGGGGCTTTGATTACTTTTCTGATATGTACTCCATATCATCTTTTAGAATAGTTAAACAAAGCTCAGTCCCCATATCCTCAGAATAAAATGAAAAGACAGCCAGAGAGAAAGAAACAGAGGACTACTTTCATATATAGTATTTGAAGTTTGAGGTCTTTGCTTTCATCTGATTTTGGAATTTATCAAAATTCAACCACTGCATGTTTTTACTCTTGAAATAATTATGATCAACAAATTTATGTAGGTAGAAAAATATTTGTTTATGTACTGCTTGTTTTGTTTATATACTGCTTTTTATCTCTTAGATACAGTCAAAAAATAACAAATGATACCCTTTGAAATACTGAGTTCAATTGTTCCAAAATACTACATATAACGGAAGAAAACGAACCATTCACTCCACAACATCCTTCTTACCTGCCACTGAAGCATATAGAGATCTCCTTTTCTAATTTATTGTCATCTTGCTAGAAATATTTAGACCAATTAAAATTATTTCAACTTGAGTGGCAGCCCACTCTTCAGTGTCATTCCAGGACCAATGTGTCACCTATTTTAACATTCTTCTTTGATCCCAAGAGTTTTACAATCATGCATCATTCTTTGACTTTTTTCACAATCATCCATTTAGACACCTCCTGACAACTAAACATCGGCAGTGCATGCAATGAAGTTACTGCTGTTCCTCCCTGTCATGAACAAATGTAATAAAACCTCTAACAGCAAATCAATGTCTACACTTTGTAACGAGTATAATTATAGTAGGAAGAGGCACGCAAATCAATATGAAGATTGTGAGCAGAAGCTTTAGGTTTGTCAGTCATTTCTAGGAGCTGTTTACACTTTGCACATCCACAGAGCACTTGGAAGAACAAAATAATTCTGTTTGAAACCTACAACACAGATCTCACAATTATCATATCAACAATACACTTCTGTATCCACAAAGCTTTAAGTATTCTCATGGAAAAACAGAGGTATCACATCTCACCTGTCCTACGCCAAGAGAGCTTGGTATAAATAGTGCAGAATTTAAAAGCACTACACAATAAAGATACCAGTGTCTGACAAAACCATTATTTCACCGAGAGGTATGATACTTCCCTCCGAAAGGCAATAAAAAGTAAATTTCACGCTGCACTGTACATAAAGAACAGTTAAAATGAAAAATTTGTTGTGTGACATCTCATGTTGTTAACAATATAGGCAGATCAAGATAAGTGGGTGGATTTGGATCATCATCAGAAGACACAAGGCCATATTTGCCAGTCTATTATGTCATGTTTCTTGAATTCATGAACCCAAGAGTGCAATAACTTTTTGTGACATGATGGAGAAGTTACATTTTATACATGCTCTAAAAACACAGGCAAGATAAATGAATTAAAACCAGCAACCATATTGGGTTTTTTAAATGTTATTGAGCAATATAGCATATGGGTAATTCTGAAGTCTAAAGCATACAAACCATTCAGAAAATAGCAATGGAAAGCAAACTGTGATTGCCAGATGATTTACGTCAAATTAGCCCCTACCTTTGTAAACTAAAACAGTAGGAGAATATGAGTAAGAAAATAATGTTAAAGAGATTCTTCGTTAGTTTAAAAGGGAGCACAGCACTAAAATCACACACACTATGTCTGGAGTTGATGATTGACTTGAAATGCTGTCCTCTTCCAAAAATGGCTCATCCTATTTGGAACTGCTGTAACATTTTAGGAGCAATGGTTATTCACATTTCCTTTCAATCATTCCTGTTCAAAACACAGGTAGATTAAAAAAATTTTAAGAGAAAAACATGGTAAAGTTGTTAGAAAATGCCACAGTTCTATCCAAGATTTTAAAATTTTATTATTTGACCAATTATTAGTTGCTTTGATGTAACTGCATTTATCTTTAGTCACTAAAAATGTATACAATTTTGCACTTTCAAACCTATGCTTTAACAATATGCTAATTATACAGTTCAGATGATCTGGAAAGAAATCCATTTTGCACTGATGATATAAGGGAGTGACAGTACAATTTACATTAAGAAATGTTTTCTCATTTTTCTCAAAAATTGGTTTGCACTCAGCCGGAGAAATCTAAATTCAACCAACAGGCATCCCTCCCTGCTTCTCCATGGTTACAAAATAACATGACAATCTGAATGACGAACAAGATGCACATAAGAATGGGTTACAAAAACTCCTCTGGACACAGGTAGACAGGCAGTCAATGTTTTCTTTTGTAACCTGATTAAACAGGCGATTATTGTATAGAACAATATCGAAATGCTAGTAGCAGTCAGTTCTCAGTGACATTATTTCAAACATTTTGAATTAGCTATTCCAAATTGTCTAAATTAGCCCCCAGGGCTGTTGGCCAGTCCACATTCCTGAGTTTAAGGGAAGACTTCTAACTAGAGAGGCTAATACAAAGGTTCCTCTTTTGCTTATGGCTTCGTTCACATACCTTTCTTTACTCCAAGTTTAACAATACTGTACCACAGCATGCTTTTGGCACACGTTTTCCTGCCCCATCAGTACCAACCTGTACAGACAGAGCCTGAAAGAGAGCGATTGGTTCCTTGTGATTTTCCTTTTACTGTTCAAGGGATACAGACTGCATCGCCTGGGAGATGGCACAGTGAGAAGAATCCTGCTTCCTGGCACACTGCTCTTCATCAGCTACAGACATCTAAGCACATGAAATTTGAGGGCTAAAAACAGCCTTGATTTATTCATTTGTTTCAGAACTATCTTGCCAGATATATTATGAAAAAAGCCATGCCCATAACTTATCTTCAGACTGATGTGTTTCATTACTTTGTAGATTCATGGAGAAACATAGAAAATGATTTTCCCAAGTTTTTGGGACCATGTAGCTCTACAGATACAGCTGCACCACTGTTGGAATGTAGTCACAGTCAGTCGATGTAATACTAAACCTGTTCCCATCCATAGCAAGGATAAACTCAATGCATTGTAATGATGTGCCACAGATAAGACTAATTAGTATTTTCTTAGACGCACAGCCTAAAATAGTCTGGCATCCAGAAGTGCAGATACAGAGTTTTTCAAGATTATCAACAATAGTGGACAGAACAATGGAAAAAAGATCAACGAGGATGGGTAATTCGAGTAAATGATTACAGACTATCACGCCAACGACTTTTGCAATTTTATTTAATAAAGGATGCTTATTTAATTAATTTTAGAGTCAAACTATTAAATATTTCCATCAGACAAAACTTGGCATTTTGGAAAGAAGATTTTGCACATGAGAACACCACCTTCAGGTAACCATTTTCTAGCTTCTATTTGTATTATAAATGTATTTCTTACAGGGAGGAATAGAACCTGAACACTAAATTAAAACCAGCATTATTAGGAGACTTAACAAGAAGTGTGAAGACAGAAGCATGTAAGCCTGAGGATAAAAAAAAAAAAAATCCATCATAATATAATTCCACAAAATAAAGATGAGGTTAATCTGAAACCTATGAAAATTAATATCAAGATTTTAATTGACCTCAGCAGGTTTCAGTTAGGCCCTGCATGTTCAACACGATGGTTCAGTGTAATTTTGCAGTGTTCCTAAAGAATGCTCACCCCATTACCACTTCACCTTGTCTCAGCAGTTTTTTGATTTCCACTTAAACTGAGGTGTCTGAAATTACTCTCTGCAGTTACTTCTTTCCACGAACATGTTTTCAAAGGCATTTTTGAATATGCAAAAGTAAATTTTTACAGTTACTGTTCTTCCTTTAAAAAAAGAAAGCCATGGTGAATGTGAAACTCTGCAGTGATTTTCTCTGGAATATGTTAGGGTGACAAATTGTGGACCCTGAAAAAAAAAATACATAGAGGAAATCAATGGTAATTTCAAACACACACATAAAATTCACTACACCAGAACATTTCAACCCTTACAATGAGAACCACTCACACAGCATAACAGTGGGATGGAAGAGGTGGAGGACATCAACAGGCCTGTTTAAAGTTCAATTTCAACTGAGAGATTTTGGAAGTGAGAGCATATTAAAAAAAAAATAAAATTCAAAACCAGATTTTGATTTTCAGATCACTGGAATGACTACATAACTACAAAATATTTGTTCAAATTAAGATCCCATTTTAGCTTTTTAACCAAAATTTTCTGGAGGAAAGTGTTTGTGTTTTATGTGCAGAAAAAGTTGTGTGTGTTTTTTTTTTCTCCAGGAGTTTGGGATACCAACAGCTTAACAGCTACTGACAGCTTAAGTGTTCTTTCATTCTTACACCATTCCACTAAACCTGAAAGCCACCCTCTAGAAACAGTGAATTTGATCAGTATTTCAACCTAAACACTTCACTGTTTCAGGCTTCATAGGCAGAAAAACAGTATGATAAATTAGACTCAGTATATCATGTCTCTGTTCACTTTCCTGGCACTATCTGCTTGAAGCTAAGAGAAGTCATAATCTGCCAGTTGCTATATCATAGCCCTTTTAATGATACGAAAGCATGTACAATGAATAAGCTGAGGATAACTCCTCACAGTTGTCCTTGTCCCCTTCTTCCACTTTTTCTTTTGTTTTTTTTTTTACAGGAGAGAATCGTAAAATGTTTGCAGAAGTTGAAGAGATAATAAAAAAATAAATAAAAAACTCTATAACAGAGAGCAATGCTAAAGGCGATGGGAATTCTAGAGACAGCACAAACATTTGAAGTGCCCCTGTTACAGCGATGGTCTTGTGATTCAGACATTTGACATCGCTTACCTGAAAGTCTTCAGCACCTGCTTTTGCAGACTTGACTCTTCTCTTGCACCAGGTCTGTGAAACAGAATGAGGGAAAAAGATCAATTCCCATCCGTAAGAAGGCCACGTCACCTGCATTCAACACCACAATGCTGACACTGTACATAGACATATATACAAAGGATTACCTGATTCATGTTGTCCAGTTCCAGAAATGCAGGCTGCTGTGAGTTTTCTACCTAATACCTCTAATTTTGGCATTCCTGCTGCACTACTGGCAGCCCCCGACAGAAGAGTATCTGATGCGCAGGGCTCCATCAAGTGAAATTCCCATTTGGCCTTTTTATCTCATAAGTGTTGGACTCTGCACAAGTAATAATACAAAATATCTCTCACCTGCAAATGATTTACAATAACATAATCAATAATATATTTCCTGTGATCCACTTTACCATGCAAGAAAGAGCATTCAACATGTGGAAATAATTTAAAAGAAGAAATGACAACAAATTCCAGTCATTATGTTTTTTGTATTATTGGTTTCTCTCCTTTCACATATGTTTACACTCACAGAAGTTACACCAAGACAAGACCATTCAGGAGTTCATCTATACAACTCACCTACCAAAAGACATTGCTAATAACAGAACATTTTCTAGGGTGCTGCCCAAGGGCTCTGGGGTTTAAACTGCTATGCTGGCCTTCGCTTCCCAATGGAGAAAAGTTGCTACCAATTATTTTATCTCACCCACCCTGCACGCCTCTTGTACATAATGACATTTCTGAGGCTTTAAATCTCTTTGCTAAAGGCACTAAATGCAGATGTGTGCTGGGTTTGAGGCTTGTAACTTGTAGAAGGGAAAAAAGAGGCTGGCTAAATGAATGCTGGTCAAAGGACTGAGTCAAATCACTCTGAATTCATGATCTAAAGCACACTAATGGACAGTTACCAGCAGTTAGACAATGTGTGGAACTTGCTAACCCACAATAGCATGTTCACATACCAGAACCCTTAATTCTAAACCATAATTTTTCCATACTTAGTGATTTTCTTTCTCCTGTGCTGTACATTATTAATTAGAGAACGTATATTATGTTGTAAATCAGATGATCTACTTGACAAATAATCGGGAGAAGGTGGGCCAGAAGGGGGGTGAGGAGAAGGGTTATATGGGCTATTTACCCCTGCCCCAGCTCCATATTCGTGTTTTACATACAAATGAGAGTGTAGGATTAAAAAAAGGAGCAACTTACTCTGGGTCCCAGTAATTTTTCCCCTCCTCTTCCCTGAGAGCGTGTGTATGCACAAGAGTGTGTGCACACAGGCAACACAGGAGTGAAAGAGCTGTGTTTGTGCCTCCATTTCCTTCAATGATCCCTTCTCTTTTTACCTTGTCTGATGTTACTTGTTCTATCAACATAACACACCTCTTGCTATCAAACCTCACTGTTACAAGTACAAAACTTTTGTTTACACAATAAACCAAAAAGTTTATTCCCTCTACAGAGAGCGTCATTCCTTTTTTACAAGGGTCTTTCAGTTTTCTTCTTTCTTCTCATTCTTCTTTAGTCTCACCTCCTCAGACCTTTCTCTTGGATTACGCAGAAACAGTGTCAGAGAACCCTAAAATTCAGCATTACTGTAATTACCCATACAGTAGCATTGACCTTGCACTCAGTACTTCGTCAACATACCGTGTACTGCATAGAAATGCTTTAGAAATTCTTTTTTTGAGCTTATTTTTTGTTACTTTCGTCCAATGTATTATCATTTCATACTGAAATACGTAGGTAAAATGGAATTCAGAAAGCATGGCCACTTGACAGTAAATAGATCTAAAAATTCTAATAAAACTGTATCCAGCTCAAGTAGCAACAAGCATCTTGACTTACTCATCTCAAAATCCATTACAAATACGTTTAATTTCTTCTTCTCAACATAAATGTTTTCAAAGTTCTCTAGATGGATTATTTTATGTTTTTCCCAAGTCGAAATTAATTTTCCCTTTTACAGTTAGCCCTTCTATGTATCTTTGCATGACTTTGGTCCCAATGATGTCTGCAATTACTTCCAACTTTTTCATTCATATGCACTTCATCCCAATCTTCAAGATGACAGTCAATTCTGGCAACACCCAACTTGCTTGTCTGTAACATTTTTAATAACTTGTAGTTTAGAGACCACCATGTATATACAGCACCCTGCCATGTTTTGACTGTCTGACAGCATTCATGTCCAAGCAGTTAAATTGGATGCGTCTGCAGAATAAAATTTTATGTAACAGTTGATCAATACTTGACTAAAATCTAAAGTTTCTAGGTCTAAATCTAAATAATCTGTATTTCTTAATATTCACTCATTATTTTATAGTGCTTTCAGAAAAAAAAAAAATATTTTTGCCTGGCAAGATTTGCAATCTTCCTTCCTTATCTCTTCATCATAAAAGTGTCCCTAGTATAGTCTGTAGCCATTGTACGCTTTTTACAGACCACTGAAAAAAAATAAGCCCTAAACCAAATAATTTCTGTAGAACACTCCAAAGAAGCTATTCAAAGCCTTGCTATGAAAAACCAAGAAATGTGTTTTATAAAGAGCTCATGTTTTTCATATTCTTGGGACAAATAGTAAAGCAAATTATAGCTTTAAGTTGCCACTTTGTGTTGAACCCCCAAACGAGAAGGCTCTGTAGTCTTCAGAAGATTGGCACAATGATGTTTCCTACAGCTCACACTGCCAAGCAAATGGATATCATTCACAGCTACCCTGGTAAGAATGTGTGGTGGGCTGACAAGACCCAGGTCAGACTGCCCTGTAAATTATGCTTTCTCTGGGTCTCCACCACCTGAAAAACATAACATCACCAAATGCAACCAAGCAACATACTGACCAATCTACGCCTACTCTGTGTATGCATATCTGTTCATGCAAAGGTGAAAAGGTACCTCTTGCCTCTTGGTGACATCTGCTTTTCTTTTCTCATTCAGCTATGCACTTGGCATGCTAAGCCAAAGGTATTCCAATATCCTGTCTATTTTACTACAAATTTGGGGTTGTTTGCCAAAGCCTTGAACCATGTTTAAGACCACTGAGTTGTCACAAATGCGACAGTTCACTTAGATTTAGTCCCCGTTTCAATTTTGGCAACTGGAATCAAAGATCCCTCAGGTAATTGTTGTACAATCAGGAAATGTCACACCGTGAGAATATGAGGCTGTTACACCTACCACAGTCTCTTAATTTTGATGCTAAGATTTTCCCATTTTGCTGCTTATGACATGCCTTCAGAAAGCACAAAGAATGTTTTTGCATTTTATGGGAAACATTTCTAGTATTCCAGAATGTGATTACTTCGGATTCCCCCCTCGCCCCCCCAGCACCTCACACTATCTAGCCTGGAGATGGCAATCAAATATTGAAACCGTAGTGGTTAAGTTACTTTGCCCAATTTGCAGAAGTATAAATTCATTTCAAGATTTTTTTTTGGTGATTTTCAAGTAAAAAACGACTTGCAGATTTTTGTGCCATATCATAGGACTATAAGTAAACCAGTATGGTTACAGCAGGCCTCTTTTCCTCACTGGTGATTTTGCTTTAACTTAGCATGATGCCATGTGTACAAAATTCCCAGCTGATCTTGGCATGCATTTACAGATTAATATCTAAAGCATACATTTATTGATTAATATGTGAATGCACTGCACCACTGACCCTAGTCCTGTGAAACAAAGACTATTTGTGCAAAGGGATGGGAGATTCTTGGGTATGCTGACTGTTTTCACTGACCATTCCAATGCAAATAAAAATTCAAGTACTACGTAATCTCACAGTTTCAACTAATAAAAATGTAAAATTTTAATCCAAGAGCTTTTCTTGAGTTGTACTGTTAATAAAAGTGCAGTTTGCATAAAAGTATCCTTTGCAGTTTCTCAAACGCAACAGATGGTTGTGCTTTCTCTTGAAAAATACGAAAACAATGTCATGCACTTCACAAACAGTCAATCCATAAGCTTGTGTTTCAAAAGACTATGATTAAAGACAATATATCTTCCAATAGATTACCATGTGACTATGAAAGAGAAGTATGTAACATCAAATGAACTTTCACTTATCCCCAATTTCACCCCCAGTCATCATATATATCATAACACATTGGTATCCCTGTATTACTTCACTTGTAATTTCTCCCAAAGGATGATCCAGTCAGTAGTAAACTCTTCTCTAAAATATAAAAAAAGTCACAGTTGGTTGAAACAGAACATTTGCATGCCAGGCACAGAACACAGTCACACATATATAGGGATTTTACCCACATTGTCATTTGGTATTGGGGCAGTTTCATATAATTAATGTGGGGTTTTTGTACTTATTACTAGAAGTTTACTATTGAAGTACACAGCTCCAAGTCCTGCAGGGAATGTCACATATCCTCTAGATGTCTCTGGAGATTAATTCTGAGAACATTATAACTCTGAGCAGGATCCACTGTAAGGAGTCAATCATTATATTAGCATTATAACAGTTCTTCAATATTTGCTCTGTTGGAAGAAACAAAAAATTTTTGTTCCTGCAGTCTGGACTCTAGGCTACCCTCCACATGCATACTAAGCTGTTATTTTCTCTTAGATGTGTTTCCATCTTGAGATTTACCTCTGCATTTTAGTAATAGTATTTATTTTTTCTAACATTTTAGTTACTTATAGCAATATGCTGTAGTTCTATAATATTCTTTGATATATCCATATTAGAAACTATAATATATCTTTGATATATCCATATTAGAAACTAATACAGGCAAAATATTGGGCAAAAGCTGCATGGCTGAACTTTCACTATGGAAATGTGGTTTACAAAGCAGCAAATTTCATTCTTCAGTACCCTTAGTATCATTATAGTAATAACACTCAAAACGTAAATGGACATACACTTTGGATTTAAACCTTCATTTTACGATGTTTGCCATTACAGTCGTGGAAACAGAAAAGTCCCTTGTGATAATAGTTTTCCATAGCTTTAGAAGTGATTGTACCTGTGTTTCACACCAACTTCTGCAGATGAAATACAGTCTGCTGCATGTAGTAGTAGCATACTGCTCCTCTATATTGAACAAAGGCATAACTTATCCAAAACCCGCTGGTGTCACTTCCCATTTACTTCAGCCGGCTTTGAACAGGCATTTAGGAGACAGGCCCCGAACAGCATAACTGCATTTGCACAGCCACTCCCATCTGAGGGAACAGCAACCTTACAAACCATGGAGATGTGCAGTTTGAGAGCCATACTTCGGGCAGATGGCAACCCAAAACTTAAATGGACATGTTTCCCTGAGAAGAACATACAGATCTGCACTTTTCTAAGCTGGAAATGCTACAGAAAGATATTTGTTTGCAGGAACAAAAAATGCCATCCCTTGTATCAAACAGCAATCTGTACTTACTGAAAATAAAACATCACTCGAGAGAAGTTCAACTGGTTTTCGGTGCTTTTGGTCTTCAACAATTAGTAGTCACCTTCATTTGTGATTTGCTTCATTGAAAATACATCAAGAACGAATGTGATCAGTGTAAAAAGACATGACAGCAGAAAACAGTGTACCGCCTTTGGCCAAGACAGAAAAAGAGCCTGCATGGCAGAGCATAGTAGTTTACTAGCTAATGTATAAACTCCTTAAAAGCAAATCCACTTCATTGTAAAAACAGTGCTTCTCCTGAAGTATAAGTAGGAAGAAAAGAAGGAATAAAAAAGACACCTTTTGATGAGAGATTATGTAGTCTCTACAATCGAGTAAATTTAGTTGCTGTTGCTGCAGAGGAATGTGATAGGAAATTTTACAGTTGAAGGAGAAATGTCACAGTATTTTGATAAGGGAGCGATGAACTTTTTTTCCCTTGTGCCATTATCAAGGCGAAGTGAACAAAATACATCATTTATAACCCACTGCTCTACCATTATCTCCTGGTGAGACACTTGTTTTAAAACACACAAGGACCTTTTTTCTCTAAGACTAAAGCTCTCTGTGAGGCTCAGTCTTCCTTTATAACCATGAAAGAAAGTTGACACTTGTGTGGGCCAAAGTTTCCAGGCAACCACACAAGGGCACTTATACACCCTCCAGGTCACCCCTCGTTCTGAAGTACAGAGGAAGCATATGAACAGTCTATGTCCCTTTGATCACAGATACCATCTAAAACTGATGTGGAGAGAAAATCCTGCACTTTGGAAGAAAGGCACTACAGTCTCCTCAAAGCTTTTTCTTACCTAATACACACGGAAAGTAAAGGTTAGCATGTTAGCGCAAAAATGCTAAAATTTTTTTTCTCTTAGGAGCTACAAAGCGCCACTGACTCTCTCCTGACATTTAGTACTCCTGCCTAGGTATTCTTGCTCCCTGTTGGTTTTTTTTTTAATATTAATCTCCAGCACAACAGCACAGTTGATTTACTGTACAATGCTCATTCAGCAAACCTCTACTCAAGCATGCAATTGTGTATGAGCACCAGAACTGTGTAGTAGGGAGCATTCAGTAGAGGGGACTTCCAGTAGAGGCACATTTACTGACATATACAAAATTCCACAACATTTCCATATCAATATACCAAACCCACAATATTAACAGAAAATGAGAAACATACCTTTTAATTTATGTTGAATAAGAGAGAAAATATTTGTAGTCAAAGTCAGGTGCTAATTAGTATAACCAATGTCTGTTTAGTACATTTAAATGTCTGTTTTAGTAGAATTAAATGTACATGAGACTAAGTTACCATATCAGAAGATAACAGGGTGCAATATTCTGGAGACCCCCTCATTAGTACTCACATATTTCACTTGTCCTGTAGTATGAAAGTCAGATTCAGACATAAGCAGCCAATTTAAGTTATTTCATGAAAACAAATAAAAAGCTTGCTTCCAGAAATGGCAGATGAATTTACCAGACCCGTCAGGTTTTTCTGCTCCTCCTACATACAATGTGTTTAACAGCTCAAATGGTTTGTCTTGACTGCTAATGTTAATGCATTTGCTGAGTCAATGAGGAAAAAGACACGTTATATGAACAACAAGGAGAACTCTAACAGTAAAATAAAATGGAAAGTTATTAGTTTACTTTGAAATGTACCACATTTCATTCTAACAAAAAATAAAGAAAAACCCAAGAGACAAGCCTAATTATAATAAACTGACTGATCATTTTTAGATGCACAAACACAGGATATATGTTTATGTAAATACTTATCAAAATACTGCAACAGAGAACAGAATCTGAATTAATTGCCACCTTAACTTTCAGTTGCACAAGTAAAAAGTGAGAAGGAAAGCTATAGATTTTGAACTATTTATGAAAGTTTTCATCTGGAGACAGGTATTCACAAAAACTTATATATTAAAAAAAAAAGTTAAACAGAACGCTTATTTCTATTTTCTTATTTCCTACCCCTTTCTACTTAAATTAAAAGGGACAGCCACGGTTCTTCAAGTTTTTGCTGATATTTCCATTCTTTTGGGAACTCTCCAAAAATCCTGAATATTTTCATTGAGATGAAATTCCAACAAAATCATTGCCTGAATAATGAATGCAAAAGCTCAGATCGTAACTAAATTATGAAAATTAAGAAATAAATTAATAAGGTGAATATAGTATGCTATTACTATATAAATATTTTTGTTCCCCATCGCACAACTAAAAAAAAAAAACCCAGAACAAATATTTATGCTATATCTGAGACACTTCAAATATTTTTGCTGAATTACATAATATTTCTCCTCGTGTTGTAGAAACACTGCCAGATTCATTCAGATGGATAGATGCTTGCAGCAAGAAAGAATATTTAGAAGTTAAGCCATTCAGGACTCTGAATTAAGTGAATTTAGCAAAATATTCTTTCAAAGCTTTACTATAAGACCTATGATTTAATTGCCACACTCCAAAGCTGGTGGGCAGGTCAGTCTATTACCGAGCTCTTATATTTAACTTTGGTGGAGAGTGGTTGGTCTAAGACCAACAGAGTCTCTCAAAACAGGATGATAAGTTAATTTCACAGTTATCACAAAATAACATATGATATTAGGTGGTAGCAACATGATAACTCCACTGGAAACAATGGTAATTACATAGTAAATCGTGTCAATGATACTGCATTATCTCCTAACTGTTCAATTAACTCATGTCACCACTGCATACTATGTTTAGAAAGTTGCTGATGCAATATTTCCGTATCATAATTGCAAAGATAGTTGAAGAAGATAGCACCCTATAATTTTAGAAAGTTTCTAGTATTACTTGGTGAAACTATTTCTACTATGAAAAACAAACAAACATTGAGGTGAAGAATGAGACCTAAAAACCTGGAAGATACCACCTGAAATGGAAACAGGTTGGCAAGACTGTCATCAAACAAATTACTTTTTCTTCTTTTATCCAGGGAATGAGACATTATTTCATAAATCAAATTCCAATTGATATTTATTTACCTATCCAAATGGTAAGAGCCCTCAGCCATCATTAAAACAATTACAAATTTAATCCCTGGAAAAAAAGTTACTTCTCCTGTGCTGTGCAGACAGTCTGATAAATTTAGATTACTTTATAGTAGAGGAATATGCTTAAATTATAAAATAGCACAAGGATGGGGAAAAAAAAGAGCTTTTCTGTAACTCACTCAAATGCTGCACTTTCACCAGTGACACAACTGGCCTTCTCATTTTCACTCATACAAATCAAAAGTCCAGTGAGGTGAAAGGAATTACTCAGAAATAAAATGGAATAAAATGTTGCCAGGAAACACACAGGGCTATTTATCTTGTTATTGCCTTTTAATATTCAAGACTGCAGGATATGATTGTTCTCTTCGAATGGTGTCATATTCTGTTCATCCATAGACCACTGCTTTGTAGTTCAACAAGTTTATTCTTATCCACTATTTTTCCAAGTACAGAAATAAATCATTAGCTGGTAACAAGTCAGAGTTATAGCTAGGATCAAAGCCAAGGCAGACGAAAGGTGTTATGCTGATTTACATCATCTTAAAATCATGCTCAGCAACAGTCCTTTCTACAAAAGAAATGTTGGATATCTGTGAGGCAATCCCTAAGTACCGACCAACGGAAGGGTTTAAAAATCTCTCTGTGATAAGGATGCTTTGGGACACTGGCATGTAAGAGACAAGGAAATTTCTGAAAAAGCCCTGGAGTATCTTCATCAGGAGACTTGTGGCAATTAAAGCACACTTTAGACTATACAGCAACATTTACCTGCAACAGAAACGCTTTTGAAGCATGAAGTTGTTTTAGTTGTATTTTTCAATTTTCCTTTGTGACAATGCTATTTTATACAGCTTGTTTAGATTTAGAGCACCTCTTTCAAGGCCAACTCCACCTACTTTTTCATCTCTGCTCATACCAGTTTTGTGGTTATAAGAACACAAAGGAATCTGCATTATTTTAGTGCATGACTCATTTCCAGCAAATCAATACACATACTTTCAATTTGTTATGCATGAGACATGTAAAACTGTAGAGGTTTGGGCCTCCGGAGGACAAAATAAGCAAAATATGCAAGCAGAGTATCTAAATCATAACTGAAGTTAAAGTCTAATTTTAAACACATAGACTGTACAGTGAATTCACAAATAACCAGAAAGGACTTTAAGGGTATCAGACCACATCCTAGACTTGTCCTTGGCTGTCCTAAGAATGTATACCATGTAACTGTCAGCTATAGGGGCCAACCTGTGCTCCCGAGGAGTGACACACAGTTCAAGCGATGCTTCCGCTCCCCCTTCCCAGCAGCATTCCTTCCCCCAGTCCCCGAAAGACACTACTCATCTCCTGTGCATGGCCCTGCCTGACTACTTCTGAGGTTGTGGATGTCACATTGGAAACTAAATTACTGGCAAATAAGGAAATAAAAGAAAACCAACCAAGGTTAAACTCAGCCCAAACCTCTTCCAAAACAGGGATCCCAATAAGGTAAGGTAAAAATGCCTCAAAACTCCATCTCTTCTGTGCTAGTTAAGCATCTGAATTTATGCCATTCCCAGTCTTACATCCATTCGGTCACAGACTAAGAGTACAAATACGAAGGCAAGATAAGAGATGTCAGCAAGAGTAAATACATCAAAGAAAAACAAACCCCCCAAAATTCCCCCACAAACTGTAAGAATTTAGTAAGTTACCCTAAAAAAATTCTGCACATAAAAAAGAGGAAAAGAGAAACCAGGTGCATCTTCCATTTCTAACAGCAAAACAGTGCCATGGGAGGACTCCATGGTGCTCCAGATTGGGAGACTCTGGGGGTTTTTTTGCTGTTCATAATGCATTTATTTTTCTCAATTTGGCAAAAGTCTCTCAATATAGACACATGACTTCAACTTTCTGAAAGCGGTCTGAATTATAAACCCACAAATCAGACAATCATTATGTCTGTTGCCATCTTCTGCAACTAGCGTAACAGATAATAGCGAAGCTGAAATTAAAAAAAGGGTTGTCTGGGGTTTTGGGGTTTGGGTTTTTTTTTTTTTTGGCTTTACCATCTTCCAGCATCCTCCATAGAACTTTTGAGAAACAAGACATTTCTTTTGAATCAGATATCCACTATCAATTTGGACAGAGAGCGTCTGAACCAGTATTATCTGCAAATGATTTATGAGGGCAGGTATTTCTCTACCTGAATGTTTTAGTGAAACCATAAATATCAGTAGAGACAGAGGCTGGAATTCAAAGAAAAAGCCTTGAAAAATATTTTATATGGGAAGCTACTTCCATCTGATGAAAATTTTAATTCACCATTTATGTATTTTTAAAGAATTTTCATGTTAGCCAGATCTCTCCTCCTTTCTTACTGATAATTTAAACATATTTACTATAAATATTTACCTATTAATAAAACCTACTGAACTAAGCCAACTGATCAGACGTCTTCCCATTGACTTCAACTAAGAATGCATCTGAGTCTGAAACATTATTCAGAAGAAAAGAGTACATTCAGTATAGCAATGTAAACCCAGCATTTTAAATTGTTCATGAAAAATATCCTCAAAAATCCTTAGAGAAGCAGTATCCCCTTTTCTGTTATGTAACCTGCAACATATTGAGCATCAATAAGGCATTTACCTTTGAGAGTCATCCATCTCCCCCTTTCTAAAATGGTGTCAGTAATTCTTTCTCCTAAATGGAGAAGGATGGTTTTATGCAACAGCTCTATGTCGAGTACCTACTTCAGGGTGGACTAGGTAGATCCAGCTCCTTTGGCCTTCTCTTCCAGACTCAGTTTGTTCAGACCTTAAGATTATATTGGAAGCACCATACAGCATTATTAATACAAAAATTCAAAACCAGTTTAATGACCATTTTGATTTATATTAGGTTATTATGAATTTCCAACATAGTCTATTTTATGAAAAAGATAAAAAAGAAAAAAAAAAAAGCCTGTTCTCTGTGGAATTGAATTTTTAATAGTTAATTTCATCTTCTAGATATTCACATTTTTTCGAGCTTCTTTTTTACCCTTTTCTTATTTCTGTTTATTATTTCTATTAACTTATTTCTCAGTTATTATTAGTTGGATCAAAAATATGTTTCTATAGCTCAAAATGGAAAGAATTCTCTTTTATAGTACTGTAAATTTGTTCAACCAAAGAAAATATTATGGAAAAGCATGTACCTACTAAAATTCAATTGTTAAAATAGAAATTTACATGCGTGCATTTCAATACACTACCCTCATTAGGACATTTAGATACTTATATAACAATCAACTAGGATGTACACATGCTGGATTATATTCTGTATTTACCGTTCTAATAATGCATATATTACCCATGTTTTCTACCAGAAGATTTCAAAGTGTTGGAAGCATAAAAGTGAATAAAGCATCACATCTTCCTACTTAAAGTATCAAGGTAATATTAGCCTTCTTTCATGGTTAATAAAAACAACATATCAAACCTAATTGGAAGTCTCTCAGTTTTGGGCAACTCAGGTTGGGCTTGACTTTAGAACTTGACTTCCAGTGTGTTTCTAATTCACAAGTGAAGCCCTTTACCTGTGAAACCAGGTCCTAGACATCCAGAATAGGGCATCAGAGAATCAAGGTCAAATTTTAGGCTTCAGGAAGCTGGCCAGTGTCACAGAGGAAGTAACATACTATTCTCATTTTTATATTATGCTTTTACGACTCCAAATCCATCTGGTTTTTACACCATCCATTTTGAAAACTGAAGAGAATAGACAATATTATTAGCTTTGTATAACATAAAATGTATAGCTGTAATGTGTTTATGATTTTTTTGCTTGTATGATAAGTGTTATACTCAGCTATGATAACATAGCAAATATAATATTGCCCAAGCAATCCAGGGAAATAACTTTCACCATGGTGAAGACCCCATTAGGAAGAATTGCAAGACCTAACTCAGATTTCCTTCTTCATATTTATTGTGTAAGGGAACGTACATGGAATCCACTCTACTGGTTGTAGAAGACTTCATGAAAGGCAAAAGGGGAGCCCACAAGCCCTTCACGCCCTTTTTTAGCTCATCACTGAATGGTGTGTTCATCTCAGAGACTCTAAATCCTTCCTGTCAAAATATAAAGGGTTCAGTCAGGGCTGGTAATCCAGCACAAGGAGGAGGAGGAAGGAGAAATTAAATGATCAAGAACTGCTGCAACAAAAGTGTAAAGGAAGGAGAAGGCTGCCACTGCAGTAGGGCTGCACAGAAATACTTAGAACATCCTGCAAGTAGCAACATGGAAACCTTGTGATGAAAAAACCCTATATTTTATTAATGTATGGTTATGCCATAATATAAATACGTAAAATAAAACACATGAATTGCCAGGAAAAAAAATTTCTCTGTGTACAGCTACAAATAACCATATTTACAATTGGTGGGGTTTGCATAACCCTTTGAAACAGATATTATGATACACAGGATTTTAGTAATATAGTTACTAGAGTGAACAAGAAAACCATTTTCTATCAAATTACTGCCTCCTTCCCCCTAAAAAGTATCTGACTAAAGCAGAGATAATGTAAAGTTCAGCTATCAAAAATGGCTTCATTAAGAACTTTAATGAAGCACATGGGAGCCATTTATTGACTCCTCAACTATTAAGACATAGCATTATTACTGCTTTAATAGTATTTCCATTTTCATTTAGGAAATAACTAATCAAGGGATCAATGTACCAAAGACTTTATTTTCTCTCCCATGGGTCACTGAAAGTACATTTTTTAAAATGCAAAAAAGTAAAGGCAATTCCCCCCAGTGCCATATCACATAAGCAATTTAAAGAAATAACAAGGAATGCTAAAGGTCAATGGCTCCCGATCTAAGCCATGTTATAAAACAAATGAAAATTGTTCATGGTAATTCTACCTTTCTGGTGGAAGTAAGAGATCGCTTTCACATCAAAGAGGCTTACCTCCAAAGTATGCAAAGCACCTCCACCCTGACCTGCTGTCAACCTGTGAGACATTTCTATTTCTCAGTCTCACTTAGAATGCAAACTACTGTTTTCCTGGTAGTTCTCACAGCTCCACTTCCTTTGAGGTACAGATGTGTAGCCAAAGAACCCAATCAGATAACACCCATTTACATATTTATAAAGTCTCCTGTAAAATCTCGTATCAATTGTTGCCACTATATATAGCCCTTTCAAAGTATCTTGTGGGCACAAGCGCTCCACTGCACTGCTCCCTTCAGGAGTCCAGATATATCGTATAATGTGATTTCAATGTAAATGTGGCCCATCACACAATCATACCACTTCACAAACTCTTTTCTGCTGGGGTAGCTTAAATCTAAACACACTCAAGCAGCTTGCTGCACTGGAGCAAGATTTCCTCCACATAAAAAAAGTCAAAACCCCCAACACAACAATGCCAAGGAAAAAAAAATCTGAACATTTTCTGCAGAAAGATGGGCCGTCTCCAAATCCTTGTGCCCTATCAGACAAATTAAAGTAAATCAAGCATGAAATGAAGCAGAAGAGCCCCGAGATAAGGCTCCTTTAAGTCGTTTACAGATTAGGATAGAGAGAGGTGCATCTGGTCTCTGGCAGTGAAGGAGGCCAGTTTCTCATCTCACAATAGCAGCCTGTGTATAGGATTACCTTACCTTGTCACTGACAAGGGAAAAAGCGCCTGCAAAATGTCTCTAACTAACTTCCTAATGTTCCCAGCTAAGTTCTCTTATTAAAGTATTAACTGTTACAATGATAGAAATAAATTTTGATAAAACAAAATAAAAACAGACACTAGTCTGATTTATGAGCTGGTCAGACGCTGATAAACTGGAGGCTCTGCTACCAGCAGATGAATGAGCCTCTTTGCTTATCAGTCAGGATTTCACTGCTAGAGACAGCAGATAACTTTCCAACTGGAATTAGTGACGCAGGGAACTGTGTGTTACTGGTCGGACTGGTGCTCTAGCAGCACCTAAAAGGGCTTCTTGTGTTATCAGACGGGATTTTGCGCTGCATGCAGCGAGACATTTCCCCACTGGAAGCGATGGCCGAGCTCAGAGGTCTGCACAGCTAATGGTTAAACCGGTGCTCCTGCCGTGGCAAACCAGCCTCTCTCCTCTTATCAGCTGCCGTTCAGCTTCTACAAATTGGAGGCCTTTCTTCCTTCCTTCCTTCCTTTCCTTCCTTCCTTCCTTCTTTCCTTCCTTCCTTTTCTTCCTTCCTTCCTTCCTTCCCGCTGTCCTGCCTTCCGCAGGACAACGTGTGTCTCCTGCAGCACCGTCACCCCCTCCCACTTCTCCCTTGCGGCCCCTGTACCCCAACCCACCAGCCGCAGGGGTGAGCCGGCTCCCACCGCGCCCACGCTGTTGCGGCCACGCTGACCCGCAGGACGCTGCAGCCTGCGGCCACGCTGACCCGCTGCCCTGCGGGCCGGAGCTGCCCCGGCCGTGCCCGGGACACCCGCCCGGACGGCCCGGCGGGGCTTTGGCCGGTGGCACTTCTTCCCTTGGAGGATGCCGGGCCGCAGGAGTGCTTCAGCGCTGTGCCGAGGAAGGCTCTCCCAGGTTTGCGGGGGTAAGGCAGTCCTGACGGTCTCTCTGTTTCCATACACCTCAACCCCACCGTGCTCGACACCTTGTAATTCGGATGGGAATACCCTGCTTAATGAAATTGCTCTGGATGTGTGCCTGGGTTTGCTGTTGCGTGCTATCCTACAAATGCCGTGATTGCTCTGGGTGCAGACAAGTCCTAGACCTTAAACAGACGAAAGTAAGGGTTTTCTAGGAACCCCAGCAGTAATCAAACTGTTATTTAATAAGAAGAAAGCAGGTAGATGCGAGATATCACATACTCCTAGCTGGATGTGTACAAATCCTTCTTTGAAAGAACTGAAGTAACAAATCAACTTATAATTAGTGCCTGCTTTATAATTTCCACCTTTTAGTTCTCTTTGTGAATACTGGAAAAATACAAAAAATGTGGGTTTGTGTACAAAAATACAGAGTCTGGATACCAAAACGCCAGTACAAAAAAGAAGAAAAAATATGCTTCACTCCTTAAAGACATCTTACATTGCCTATTCTTACATAGAGACCTATAGGCTCTCCAATTCCAGTGACAATGTACATACTCTGTGTTCCGAGGGTGAAAACACATAGTATAATGCTTTTTAATTCACTGAAACTCTAGAATGAGGAAAAAACTCCCAACCATTACAGTAGCTTAAACTAGTGCTAGCTCAAGATAGCACTAATTTACCCTCGAAGCTCTAAAGAAAAGGTGTACACGCACCCTTATTTGCCAAATGAGAGTATTTTAAAATAGACCTGAGTATTTGTTCCCGATACACAAAGAATAAGACAGAAACAACCCAGAAAGCAGAGTATAATTTTACTGAACTAATCCAGAAAGAATGTAGGGCAGGATAGCAGGAAGTATGAAACTGTCCTTCAGGCTTTAACTGCCAGACCCTAAATCGATGGTGCTTCAGGAAATCTTTCTAAATGTATGAAAAAGAGAAGGCAGAAGGCACTGTGCCTCACCCCAGAGCACTTTCTCCACCAGGCTTTCACATCACACTGAACCCCTTACACTCTTCCTGCACGTTTTGGATATTTGTAAGAATGTCTCCAGCTCCACACAATGTTCAACCCAAGCAAACTGAGCCGGGTCCTGCCCCTCCTAGTCCTACACTTGGACTCCTCTGAAGCAGTGATATCCCCTTACTTGCCTTATATACTGCACACTCAATAAGGTTTTGAGGATCGGGGTTTTATTTTCTTTTTGAAGACTATTTCTCTAATTTTTCATTAGCCGGGCATCACTCACTGCTATGAAAATGAAAAATGTGCCATATTATCACGCAGAGATCTCACGAACTAACGCTAAGTGTTACAAACAGGACAGGTGGATGAAATTATGCATGGAAACACTCCCACAGGAGGCACCTTTTATCCTTTGAAGAGACTGTCTGGGCAAAGGAAAGGCAAATGAAATTTCTTTCCTCACTAACTGTCAAGACTGATTTCATCTGTCCCCAGCACTTTCAACCACAACCCCTCCTTCCCAATGAGATAGATGAATTTCTGTTCATATGTTAAAAATAATGCCAGTTCTCATTTCACTCCTTACTTACCTTTTAAAATACACACTGCAAAACTGCACCAGTGCACTATCTGATGCTGACACATATGATGAAACCATGATGAAAAATTACAAGCGAGTGTCTTATTCTGTCTGCATGTTGTATGAATGAATGATCCAAAAGGTAGAAGTATCCAAGTTCTCTGTGTGAGATTAACACACCTGATTTGCAGCTGCTGCTCTTTTTGGAAGCATACACCAGTGAAATGTGAAGGCACTGTAAAACACGAATGTGATCTACTAAGTTTTGCACTCACTTTTTTACATTAATTTTGCTGTTTGCACAAATCTACAAAGGCTATGGGGCAAAGGAAGAACAAAGTATTTATATTTGTACCCCAAAATTATTCTCAGTGAACTGAGGTAATACAATTCTCTTCTGTGCAGAGAACTGATATATTTACACATCTGTGACCAATTGATGATACCTAACAAGCACTCATTGCTTGCTGCTTTCAAATAATAAACTCACTTAAATTATGCCAAAAAAGATAAGGGCCATGCTTTATTTTCCTATTTATTAATACTATGAGAAGGTGACATGTTTACATGATATTTATACTGCTCCTATTTTTGTAGCAGACTCATAAAACTCTTAGGACAAATTTTTGTTACCTCGTTATATCAGAAAGATTCAAAACTGTTTCACGCTATGCTAAAACTGCAAATATTTGATCCATAAAAGCAAAGTTACTTTTTATTCAATAATGTACTATATTATGTAACACAATTTTGCATAAGTTCCTTTAAAAGCTGTAACTGCTGGTATTTCCAAAAACATTTCCAAATTTGACAGTGCTTCTGCACTGTACATGCAAACCAGATTCTTTGAGCTGTGTATGACCTAGTACAGGATACTGTTATAATAAATGATACGGATATTCATGACATTAAATGATAGTAAGTGGCAACTGTATGAAATCACTTCTTATTAATTACAGTGCTGATTAACTGCCATTCAGATTTTTGTTAAAAAAACAAAGGAGCTGCAGCAGTTCTACATTCATCAGTAGTTTTGATGATCTTTACTAGTCAATATTAGCAGTGTGGTAAATAATAAAATGTAGTATGACCCTGCTTAGGTATAAATGCAAGATAATAGATGGCATTTTAGTCTGTTGGCCTCTATCAAACCAACAACAGAGCTATACAGTTTTCTAATTTTTACCATGAAATAGACCTTTGACCACCACCATCATTTTAAATTCTTTTTCTGCTCTGTTCTCACAACATTCAAAAGCAGTAAGGAAGGTTTCAGAATTGCTCACAGATCTCATATGCTAAAGTGAACTCCACAGATTAACGGCTTCTGAAAATACAAAATGCTGCTGTACTTCCCGTTTTATAAGCATATTACCTAGTACAAAACTTCTGATGAGAGATCCTTAAAGCCACGGGGATCTGCAACGCAAACATAAATTTTCTCTGATAATCTAGTACACCAAAGAAAGGCAAAGATCTATGCTGGTTATGTCAGCCATCAAGATGACACTGACATTGAATTTTCTGTAATCAGCACAATGCAAGTGAGCGATGTGATGCAGTCAGTGTCATACTCAACCATGCTGACTCTCAGTTTCAACGGGCAGTACATATTCACAGCTGGGTCAGTAGCAGGTCACTGTCAAGACGAGTGAAGAGCAAGGCTTGAGTTCACACTTCAGAGTCCACAAGATGCCATATGAACTTATGCTCCACTAGAGTATTTAAGGTAGAATTAATTCTCAATTATGTACCTCTAATCAATTATGAAACAATTTAATGATTTAGTCAGCCTAGCCAGAATCCATTTTAACCCTACGGAACTTTTGCTATTCCTTAACAATATCTTATTAGAGCTACGGACAATATTCAGACACTTCTTTACAGTAAGAATTGAACTATGAAAAGTCATGAGCTTAATTTCATTGATTTATAGAGTAAAGCAGATTTAAACTGACTCATGTGCTTCCAAACAAAAACAACACAGTGGAAGACAATTGAATGCATTATACATTGAATATCTTTACAATACCTTACAACATACTCATTTTATCTGAAATATGGTGTTATTTTTCTAACAGGCTTAGGTTATGATTTTAAACACGATTTGATATGTTTAAAGTAGAATTGTAAAACAGTCACGGTGTACTGAACTCTGTTCCTATACTGCAGATCTGAATTCGCTGAAGCAAAGCTGATCCAAATAATGGATCTTTGAAGACCATAAACTGTTATCAGCAGTTCTAATGGACTAAGTGCAAGCAGGACGATCAAGTTTGATAGACTAAGTAAGCTCATATATTTAAATCAGCAATGCATGCAGCAACTTAAGAGGAGGAAGAATTTTTACCCTAGGTTGTCTCTTAAGTTCTTGTGCCAAAGTGACAACTGAGTTTTACCATTCTGAATGTATGTCTACTTTATACAGTCTTTCTGTGGGATAGAGGCAGTTGAGGTAGCATGAAGTATTCTAAATTGCAGAAATAGTCTAACGGGGGCATAACAGAGCTATGCAGGTTAAATTAGCCTTACTAATTTATTTTTTCTTCCCCCTCACCCCTCCCCAACTTAAGCACACCTAATTACATTAAAACCATTGTTATTTAGCTAAATAACAGTTCTTCTCCCCAAATCAAATTTCTCTACATTTCTTAGGAAACGTGTCTTCTGATTAAGTTTCAAGGATTGACAGTCTAATGCAAAGCAGCTTAGAGAACTGATTATCAGAAAGACATAGCAAGACCCAGGTAGGTAAAAGGAGAGATTATGAACATCCAGGAAGACACACTTTTAACCGTTATCGTCCAAGACACTCTTAAGCTGATTTGAGACATGACCATATACCCCACTAGTGCTTCCATATATTTTTCATAGCAGGCATACTAAATAAACTTTTCTGTTAAAACAGAACTCATTCAACATCTTTGTAAACCTGTGTTAGAAGGAATCTAGACTAAAGCACTTACGATAAATAGTGTTGAAGACAGCCCCTCAGCCTAGTTCAGGATAGAAAGAGACAGAAACAAGGAACAAACAAGCCACTCTGTGCTACTGTCAGTGGTCTCTGTTGGTTGAAGCATGTACTTTGCACAGCAGAAGCTTTAAACTGTACTTCTGTTCAAATAAAACAATACACAAACTAAATAAAATTAAGAATGGAACCCTTAAATCTTCAGCTGCTCTCTCAGCAGTCTCTGTAACTCTTAAAAAGCACAATAATCAATATTATTATGCTAAGCAGTACCTACTCATATAGCAGCATACAGTGCTTCCCTCCATAAGCTCATGGTCTTATAAACACTTGAAAAACCTACAAATACTTGTTTTAACAGACCTACAAATACATTCAAGTGTTCTCGACTATACATGCTTGCAGCACTGAAGCTGTTTCTGAGGGGGGTTGTCTGAAAAATTTATCATGCAACTATTGTTCATCAAAAAATTGTCGGCTATTTTCACTTCAAAGATACAAGTGCATTTCCCTCCCACCTCTTTCTTGCATGTAACAGTAAAACAGATTGTCTCATTTTCTCTCTTTGCACAGATTGCATATTTAATGCCAATCAGTTTACTAATTACTCCAAAGCTAAAATGAAACCTATATTTATACAGGTAGATGAGGGTTCATTTATTCCTTGCTCTCAGGGCTCTGACACTTGAAGTAGGGTAAGAGGGGGAGCAGTGGAAGGGGGAAGAAATTTTAAAAACTGGTTTGGTTCCAAATACTCTAATTCCCATTAGAAGCATACAACTACTTTATCTTTCTTCTTTTGCCATTAATTACGAATAAATTCATCTTTCTCTTATGAAGCCTGAAGTTTGTTGTTGTTGTTAGATGAGTTGCATTCAAACTCCAACAAAAAAGATGAAGCCAACATTGAAATTCATCTCACAGTCCAGAATTTACTTAACGGCCAGCCTGTGCGCTGTGATAAACGGAATGATGATCCGGCAACATGTCTTTATCCATGGTTTGCTTTAATTAACGCCGGCTTGTTTGTTGAAAAGATGATTAATATGCCAATGAAAATTGCATAATTGAATACCACAACACTGGCACAATCAGAAAGACACATGCAGTTTTTTGATTAACATTTATTATTATTATTATTATTGTGTGTTTTAATGTACTCTTCTCACTATGAAATGATGCAGTTTTTGACCGAGAGGTGAGGAAAAGCCACGTTAAGTGCAGGATCTTCCATGGGCAAGAAAAAAATATGATGCAATTTAATCATGCAGAAATAGTTCCTTGGTCATGCAGCCATTTTTGCAAATTCAAAATAGAAGCAAAACAACCTCAGAAAAAGAAAATACAGGAAAAATAACAAGCTATAACAAAAAGCATAAACACAAACAACAAAAATTCAAATGGCAATGACCACGTGATACAAAGAAAAGAACTATGAAAAATCCAAACAATATATTCAATATTGTAGGAATTAGTATATGGGAAGGAGAAGAAACCACTTTTAAGCAACAGAAATGATAAGGAACTTTTACTCTAAAAGCACCAATACATTACACTATCAAAGCACTAAAAATAAGAAAACTAAAGTACCACCCCCTTCCAGAACTTCACCTAACAACTGTCCTAACTCCAATTTGTTAACATATTCATCTGGTTAAATCCATCTTATGACTGGCACTACAGTGCCAATTAAGGTATGGACCAGGTTTTATTTTATCTATACCATTTATTTGTTTGGTTTTCCTCTACTTACTTATCCTTACTGTCCAACTTAAGGCAGATGTTAATGTTACCTAACACAGATTCTTATGCAAAGAGACTAACTTTAAAGGGGCAGGAAGATCCCTTTTCTTTACAAAACTAAATTCAGACTTGCATATCAATTCAACAGGATATATAATAGTTCTGTAAATACCCTGGCTATTTTGGAAATAAGCTAATAGTAAAATTGACAGTTTTTGAACTAAGGTAAGCCAGAAATCTCTCCAGAGTTGTCCCCTAAAATTAGCATCTACATACTGACTTCATACTTTCTTCAGTGCTTTAAACAGGCACAAGAATTTTCTGATAACTGAAATTCCATTATTTAGATTAATAAACACCTGCACAGGATAACACAAAGCAAATACTGCTGCACCTTCACTATAATCAAATAAAACAGCAAGGAAAGATTCCCACTTATTTCTTTCTACAAAAAGCAGCACAAGAAGTAAGATTTCTGCAAGAATTGCTTTTCAAGGATCCTCTCACATGGTCCTTGCATGGATGAGGAGAAAAAGGAGAAAAACTCCGACAGAAAAGGTCTGTGTGCTCCAGCTGCAACCTTCAATGACTTCTGTGGGTCTAATGTGACCATCGGAGGTACTGCATGCCTCTCAACAATCCCCGGGTGTCCTGGTTTTGGCTGGGATAGAGTTAATTGTATTCCTAGTAGCTGGTACAGTGTTATGTTTTGGGTTCAGTATAAGAAGAATGTTGATAACACACTGATGTTTTCAGTTGTTGCTAAGTAATGTTTAGTCTACAGTCAAGGATTGTCCAGCTTCTGATGCCCAGCCAGCAAGAAGGCTGGAGGGGCACAAGAATTTGGAAGGGGACACAGCCGGGGCAGCTGACCCAAACTGGCCAACGGGATATTCTATACCATGTGACGTCACATCCAGTATATAAACTGGGGGGCTTGGCTTGGGGGGGATGGCTTCTCGGGAACTAAGTGGGCATTGATCAGAAAGTGGTGAGCAATTGCATTGTGCATCACTTGTTTTGTATGTTCCAATCCTTTTATTGTTTTTATTGTCATTTGAATATTGTTATTATTATCATTATTATTGTCTTCCTTTCTGTTCCATTAAACTGTTCTTATCTCAACCCACGAGTTTTACCTTTTTCCTTCCAATTCTCTCCCCTATCCCACTGGGTGGGGGGGAGTGAGAGAGCAGCTGCGTGGTGCTTAGTTGCTGGCTGGGGTTAAACCACGACACCAGGTTACAGCTGATCCTGAGCACAACTAGTGAGAGCTCAGCTGAGTAGTAAGTACAGCCTGGAAAAGCATGACTGTGCAGTGAGTGAAGGACATCCATCCTCCTGCTTCATCCTCCAAGGCCATTCATTATCCTCTAGACTCCAAGCATACATTCATAGAATCATAGAATGGTTTGGGTTGGAAGGCACCTTAAAGATCACCTAGTTCCAACCCCCCTGCCATGGGCAGGGACACCTTCCACTAGACCAGGTTGCTCAAAGCCCCATCCAACCTGGCCTTGAACACTTCCAGGCATGGGGCATCCACAACTTCTCTGGGCAACCTGTTCCAGTAACTCACCACCCTTATAGTGATGAATTTCTTCCTTACATCTAATCTCAGTCTGCCCCCTTTCAGTTTAAAGCCATCACCCCTTGTCCTATCACTACATGCCCTTGTATAAAGTCCCTCTCTGGCTTTCCTGTAGGTCCCCTTTAGGTACTGGCAGGACACTATAAGCTCTGCCCGGAGCCTTCTCTTCTCCAGGCTGAACAACCCCAACTCTCTCAGCCTGTCCTCACAGGTGAAGTGCTCCAGCCCTCTGATCATCTTAGTGGCCCTCCTCTGGACTCACTCCTCAATTCCTCAATACTTTGCTTTGAAATGAATATATTTTTGAAGAAAGGTCCTTTGTAAGCACATTGGAGGCACACAAAACTCACAAGATTTCTAAGAGGCCCAGCAAGGGCTTCTCCCAGCTTACCTGTGCCTTTGGGAGAAACTGATTTTCCAGTCTGCAGTTCAGCTTGGAGGTTATTTAGGCACCTGAATGCCCACACTTGCAACTCAGTATTAGAAAACACTGGCAGGGAAAACAAGATGAAGTTTTTGTTTTTGAAGAGTCACAAAGGAGCCACAGGAGCCACTCTTGTATTTCCTCACGCTGTCCTTCTTAGTATAACTAAAAAAGGCCCATTACCTTATGGGGGGACATCAGATCTAAAAAAAAATACAAACTATCATATTAATTAGGGACAGAGAATTATAGCTACTGAAAACCTGTCCAAAGGAAAAAAAACCCCAACAATTCACTTGGGAAATTTTTGATTGATGAAAAGGTACAAACATTGTGAATGAAACTATATATATAAAAAAAAAAAAAATTGACCAAAATCCAAACAAGTTAGAAAACAGAAGACCTGAACTGAAGAAAAGTTCATTCTTGGGCAAAAGCCCCTGACAATAGCAGTCACTGAGGAATTCCTCCAGCTTTAAAGGAAAATAAAACTTTTCAGGGGCATGTTGTAGGAAAGAGTGAAACAGCTGGACGTGCCGAGGTCCCCCACGCTGCACAGCATCTAAACCAGGATGGACTCAGCCCAATGCAAAAAGCTGCCAGGGAAAATACTATGTTGTCCACCATGGCGACTCACAACCATATCAATCTTTTCCATTTCTCTGATATTATAATCTTGAAACTTGACTGCTTTCTAAACACATTCAAGTTGTGGTATCAGCAGATTCAAACCTTAAGTTGTAATAAATATCACTGTTCATATTACTCTGTAGATTGTAGAGGCACACACTGCAATTCACTTAACTGCAGACCATGCTGTCATGGACCTTTCTTGGCTGAAATTTAACAGTTGGGTTTTTTTTAAATTGTATATTAAAAATGTATATAAGAAAACCTAACAATGGTCAGCTCTAGAGTTATGAAGTTTAAGTTTCATTTCGTTGACTGTTATTTTACCTTACTTTTGAAGTAAATAAAATATTTTACCTTTTTAGTTCTCAGAGTTCTAAGTACGTAAGCCTTCCGTAGGGTTGCAAAAGAAGTAAGTAGAGGTGATAAGACAGATGTATGTAAAACCATGAACAGCCAAGTGTAGTAAAAAGCATTCCTATTTCTTACACTTACGTAACCAGAGATCATCAAATGAAACAATCAAACAGAAGATTTAAAATACACCAAAAGAAGGTTATTTTTCTACCCAACACCAGGGCAAGAGTGTGAAGGCCAAAGTTATAGCAGTAACAGAAATTCATACAAGAGAAGTTCATCAAGATTATCAAATGCAAATGTACAGATATGACCTCTGATCAAGGAAGCTGCAGAGTGCAGAATACCAGAAGATGGCTAGGTATAATAGGGGAAATACCTGCCACGTGCTTATCATCTTTCCCGTTTTATCCATTACTGGCCACTGCCACAGCCTGAATGGTTCTAAATAGTTCCTGACTGCCCAGTAGAGCCTTAAGACATTTCTTATGCAAATTCAGTGTATTAGACCTTTTAACATTTTCCACAAATCTGTCTTCTACAGCCTCCAATCAGTATTATTCTTCTTCCCTGATTTTTTCAAATTTATCAGTATTTTTCTGCTATTGAGACACATGAAACCTAGAATGTAACTGGTTCGGTCTGATTGCGATGTCAGACCTAGATTTTAATTTCTGAGTAGGTTTTGGACAATCAAAGGAAACATACTTTTTTTCCCTAGAAGTTTCTAAAGCTCTTTCTCAAACTTGGTATTATTTTAATAACCTTATTGAAATAATTAATGAAGTTATTAAGTAAAGCCAAATAAATAAATCCTTACCAAGAACAGATCTCTTTACATCACTGCCAGATGGTGCCCTAAAAATTCAATACTCTATTATTTTATGAAAACCTTATGTTTATGATTCTTGAGCCAGGTTCACTCCATGTGATTGCGTTCACATATACACCAGTTTGAGTTAATCAGTTTGGGAGTATGGTTTCATGAGGATCAGATGTTTTATTAAAATATAGATATCAGATTTCTTCTTTACTAATATGTAATTCAGTCTTTAAATATCCAATATATCACATAAGGTCTCTTTATTAGAGATGTGTGTTTATCATTTATGATACTACCTTCAACTAGAGAACAGACTGTGAACCATGTGGACATGGGAGTTTCTCTGACTTAAAAAGGACTGCTTTCTGAGTAACCGCTCACCAAACCAGTGAGGGATTCATTATGTAGCCTTACTGGTTTCTGGACTTTTCTTTCCAAATATTTTGTTTGCCACCTTTCCTGGAACACAAGCTGAACTGTAGGTCAGGTTAATAAAACTAATTACTTTATTCATCTGTTCAATTATTTCTTTGACAATTATGATGCATATTATGATGTTTGTGAATGCTACCAATTTCTAATATTTCCTTGCATGTTCTTTTTCATTCTATAATGTTTTTTTCTATTAACTCCATATGCTGTTTTTTAAAGATTTACTTTTAAAAAAAATTCTTTCCTTGCCACTATAGGACTCATTCTTACAATTGTTCTACAGAAGGCTAATGTTGTGCCAATATTTTAAAAACAGAAAGGGAATGACCTGGATAATAGGCCTGTCAGTCTGATATTGATACATGGCAAAGCAATTTGAACAGATGATATAGAGCTTAATTAATAAAGAATTAAATACAAGTAATAAAATTAGTGCCAATCAACATATGCTTAGGGAAAATATCTTAAAATACTAACTTTGTATTTTCTATTAACAAGATCATGCTTAGCTGATAAAAATCATACGTTACTGCTATTATATTACACTTCTGTAAGGTATTTGACTTAATACGCTATTCTATTTTAATTAGGGGCAAGATATCAATAGTAAAAAATGAGGCTTAGTAGAAACTGGGCAAATGACAAATATGAACATTCTTAGTCACTGACTGGATGTATTTCTAGTGAAGCCTGGAAAGCACTGGTTCTTGACCCTTCTTACTTAGCATCCTTATGCATGACCAACAACAAAGAATCAAATCATTTAACAATGAAGTCTGAGAAAAAGAGAACAATTGGAGAGGACTAAATAATGAAGAAGGCTGGTACAGGACAGCATAATGAGCTGGCAAATCTGGGCTCACTGAATGTGTGTGGTAATACAGAAGAACAAAGTGCCCACGGGACCAAACAGTGCACAACATACCCACAGGGCAGGGGACTCTCTTCTGAGAAGCACTGCCTATGAAAAAATATTTGGGGATTCAGGCCTGTTATCAGCTGAACAAGATTTCCCTGTTGAACACTGTAGCCAAAAGTGGAAATGCACAGTAGAAAGTGCTACTAAACAGTAGCAATGGAAAGTTATATTGTGCAGCAGTAGAAAGGTTGTATTAACTGCGTAAGATGGCACTAGCATGAGTCTTCCATAATTTTGTGCCCAGTTCTCTTGCCCCAGTTCCCAGAAGAAAGCTGAAAACTTTGAGGAGGTTCAGTGGAAATACATTAAAAACATTAAAAGGCCAGAAAAGATCTTATGGTAAAAGAGTCATGAAATTAAGTCTTCTCAGCTTATCAAAAAGAACGCTATGGTTTGACTTGGATGTGCACATACCTAAAAGAGGAAAATAAATATGATGGTAGAGGTCTTGATCAAGCAACCAAAGATACAGCAAAGATATAAGAAAATTGCTGGAAACTGCAAGTAGGCAAATGTAGACTCAAACAGGCTGGACATTTTAAAAAGAATTCTCCAACACCAAATCAAACTATCAAAAATACAATAGTTTATTTATAGAAAATTTAAATTAAAAATTTAAATTCCTCTACTCAGCACTGGTAAGGCCACACCTGGAGTACTGTGTCCATCACTTGGCTCCCCAGAATAAGAGAGATGGACATACCGAAAAGAGTCCAGCAAAGGGCTACAAAGATGATTAAAGGACTGGAGCGTCTCTCAAATGAGGAAAGGCAGAGAGAGCTGGCACTGTTTAACCTAGAGAAGAGAAGGCTCAGGGGGAATCTCATCAGTGTATACAAGTACTTGGAGGGAGGTCGTAAAGAAGATGGAGCCAGGATCTTTTCAGTCGTGCTCAGTGACGCCCAGTGACATGACCAGAGGCAGTGGGCACAAACTGAAACACAGGAATGTCCCTCTGAACATCAGGAAACACTTTTCACTGTGAGGTGACTGAACACTGGAACAGGTTGCCCAGAGAGGTTGTGTAGTCTCCATCCTTGGAGATGTTCAAAAGGCATCTGGATGTAATCCTGGGCAATCAGTTCTAGGTGGCCCTGCTTGAGCAGGGGCGTTGGACTAGGTGGCCTCAAGAAGTCCCTTCCAACCTTAACCATTCTGTGACTCCATGATTCGGTGATGGTTGGGTTCAACTGGTACTGGTTACTAGGTCATACTAATCCTGGAATTTGATAAGAAGTGGAATACTGCAGGACCTATGCTAGGAACCATGTTGTGTAACATCTTTAACAATGACCTGGAGGGAAGGCTGGCATGTACTATCATTGAATTTGCAGATGATGTCAAATTGGGAGGGAACCCATTCCAAGGCAGCACAACCATTCAGAGTGGCCTAGACAGGCAGGAGGAGGAGGCTTACACGAACTTCATGAAACTCAACACGGACAAATGCAACATCCTGGGTTTGGGAGAGAAGGATCCTTTGCAATGGTATAGGCACTGCCTGGCCAGGGAACAGCTCTGCTGGAAAGTACCTGGGCATGTTTGTTGACAGCTGAACATAAGCCAACAGTACACCCTGGCAGCAAAGAAGGTCAACAGCTTCCTGGGTTGTATTAACAGCAGAACAGCCAGTACACCAAGGGAAGTGATTATCCCCCTCTACTTGTTAGACCACATCTGGAATACTACCCCAGTCTTCGGAATTCCATTGTAAGATATTGACAAACTGAAGCAAGTTGAGCAAAGGACTATCAAGAAGGTCAGGGGGCTGGAACACTTACCCTGCAGAAGACAGAGACGGAAGTGGACTTGTTCAGCCTGGAGAAGAGAACACTTCAAGGGGGAATTAACAGCAGCCTTGCAATATTAAGAGGTCATCAAGAAGGTAGAGGCAAGCTTTTAACAGTGATGCATGCTAGGAGGACAAGAAACACTGGACATGAATTGGAATAAGAAAGGTTCAGACTGGATATGAGGAGACACTTTTTACCATCAGGACAGCAAAGCATTGGAACAGGTTGTCCAGAAAGCACATGCAGTCTCCAGCCTTGGAGATTTTCAAAATCCAACAGGATAAAGACCCAGTCCACCTGGTCTGATCTGAGAGCCAACCATGCTTTGAGCAGGGGACTAGACCAGAGACCTCCTGAGGTCCCTTCCAGCCTGAATTATAATAGGATAGGATATTGTTTTAAGGTTATGCTGTACTTCAAACCATAACTAAATTCTGCCTAAAATATACCTTTTGCTTTACAGCTAGTCAAATTGGATGTTTTTTCCTGGCCTTTTAATTTATACGTTTTATGAATCTATCATTTCCCTACATGTTTTACTTAGTAGACTTAGTTTTAAATAGTCTAGGACCTTATGTTAACATTCAGTAAAAAAAGGCAAGTTAGATTTCCCATTAATGTCATTGTATGAAGCAACCTTATTATTAAACTAGTTGCTATATCAAAGATATTGATTTTAATCTTAACATGAAAGATAAACCAGGAAGGACAGTATGCACCACATTTTGTCATCCTGATGCACGAGCAGTTGCACACGCGACTGTTATTAAAGCAGAATTTACATTTATCAATGCACAGATGTCAAGTTGAAACAACACCCCTAAGAGAAGGGAGATGATGGGAAAAATATCAAACACTAACACAACACTTTTAAGTGTTCCTTCTTTTTCTCTGCAAAAGCATCAGAGACTGAAGAATAGAGTAACCTCATTTAAGACTCCCTCAAATTTGAGTTTTTAACAGAGCATGAAGCATTAGCTTGCTATTCACATCAGCCTAACGAAGTAAGTGCCTTTACTTTTAAGGCGAACCACAGACAACAACAAAAAATCCTCTATTACGTCTTTCAAGGATAACCCCTATAGTAAGTGATCATACAGCTTGTGGTTACCTGCAATGAATTTGGTGAACAAGCAAGACTAAGTGACTCATGGCTACTGTGCTCTCATGATTTAAGCAACTTAATAAAAGAAGCTCCAGCAGAAAATGAGACTAACATAATCACACAGCATCCAATATATAGAAAAGTGGACTGCATTGTACAGTATATTAATGTCATAATGGAAACAGCTCACTGGAGGATGTCACTCCCTTAAGCCTCTGACTCAGCCACTTGTGGTGGCTTTTGGAAACATGTTCCACTTCACATATTTAAGCCCTACAGAGACAATATCATCAAAGGTTCAGCATCAAACCAACTCATTGTTTTCATCTCAAGATCTGTTCCCTGGTTGTTTTAACTCAATAGGGCTCCAACAAGATATAAAAGCTGTGGAAATAGCTATTTCCTGTGTCCCTGATGACTTTGTACATCTAGTTAGGTTCAGGGTGCATGATTATTTTTGTAATAAACTATAATCATGTTACAAACATTAATTACATAGCCTCAAAAGCCCCAGGGAGTGATGCATTTACACACAGAGTGGGATGTAAATCTGCAAAAAATAAGAAAAATGTATCTATCAGTTTATTTTTCCTTAGAAATTGTATGGATATGAACATGATTTCCTGAGGTTTGATAACCTACCATCCTCAAAGACTATAACTGTAATTGCAGTTGCTCAGTGCATGGAGAGAAAAAAAAAATTAAGCTGTAGACATTTCAAGCTAGGCAGAAAGAATTTTGCTATTCAGATTTAGAGAAGACTTTCCCCTATGTGACTTACTTGGTCATGAAGCAGTTCTGTCCAAAAGAAGAAATTAAGATTTAGGACACCTTAACCCTACAGATATTCATAACTTTTTTTTGCTGCGCTGGAAGAAATATTACAACTTTTTTTTTTTCTTCCTTCTGTGTAAATGCACTAAAAATAACCTCCCTATAAACTGTTCAAAAACATTTTGGTAGTGTTTCTCTGCACTCTGAGAACAAGGATGACTTTGTTGAAAGTGCTTCCTGATATTATTAGAGCTGGCCATTCAGTATGCATTCAAAAACATTTTCTATGGAACAAAAATATTAAACATACATTTAAATACATTAGTCAATTTTGAAGTCTGAGGAGCAGAATTTGGCCCCAATTATCTTTTCTTGTATTTAACTAGTCTTATTTTACGATCCTGCAAATTAAACAGAAATAACAGCATACCTATTATCAAAAAAGACAAAATGGGTCTTACAGTTGTTACTCTGACATTACTGAGGAACCAAGCCAATTCAGGAGAGGACCTGAGCACATATTTTATTTGAATTATGAGTAGAATTCAAAAGTTAGCTGTTTAAACTGTAGTTAACAGTTCAACACTAACTACAACAGTCTAAAAACTTGATGTCAAGTATAAGCTACACATCCAGGTTCTGCCTGTAGTAAACTGAGACATGTTCCAAGAAGTAAAATTATCCCCTTTCTTGTAGATAACTATCTTAAAATGGAATGAGTAAACATGCTTATCTTGCTCCATTGACTAAAGACTACCTTAAACTAACTTATTGATAACTATATTTAGATAAGACAAAATTAAAAGGACCATCTAAGCATTTCTTGAATTGCTGTTCTAACCTGGAGTTGAAAATAGGGAGAGATTTGAAGGGCAGCAAGATATAGTTCTGCAGAAACATAGGCAGCAAAATTAAAATAAAGAGAAATGTGGGCTTGGTGCCCAGTGGGACAGAGACCATAGTGACAATGGACAGGAAAAGGCTGAGGCACTAACTGCCACCTTTGGTTCAGCTGTTACTTCTAAGGTGTGCCATCAGGCTTCCAAGGTTCCTGAGCCTGGTGATAAAGTCTAGACCATTACCCACAGGACTGGAAGATTAAGTAAGGAAGCACTTAAGCAAATTGGACATACACACGTCCATGGGACCAAATGGGCTGCATCCAAGGATGATGAGGGAGCTGGCCAATGTCACTATGAATCTATTCTCCAACACCTTTGAAATGCTGTGGCAACTGTGAGGAGGGAAGCTCCCCTATGACTAGAAATAGGCAAACATTACACCAACCGTCAAGAAAGGTAAGAAGGAGGTTCCAGGGAACTTCAGGTTTTTCAACCCAAACTACATACATCCCTGGGAACAGTATGAAGCAAATCCTCCTCAATATCATGACCACGCACACACAGGACAAGAAGGTGGTTGGGAACACCTGGAACGGATTTACTAAAGGCAAATCATGCCTGACCAACCTCACTGCCTCCTATGATGAGCTGACTGGCTCAGCAGGTGAGGGGACAGCAGTGAATATTGCTGGATTTTAGAAAGGCTTTCCACAGAGTATTTTCATAGGCATATTGGTGATACATGTATTGGATGGATAGATTACAAGGTGGGTACAAAACAGGCTGAACCACTGAATCGAAGGACTGTGAACAGCAGTATGAAGTCCAGCTGTAGGCCAGTTACTAGTGGCATCTCTTAAGGGTCAGTTCTGGGGCCAGTGCTTTTTAACATCATTATTAATAGTCTGGATGATAGGAAAGAATGCCCTTCAGGTCTACAAATGATGACAAATTAGTGGAAGCAGCTGAGAACCACTGGAGGGCAAGGCTGCTACTCAGAGGGACCACAACAACCTGGAGAAATGGGCTGACAGAAACCACATGAAGTTCAACCAAGGCAAATGCAGAGTCATGTACCTGGGACAGGTTGGCCCCATGCAACAGTACAGGTTGGGTGCCGCCCAACTGGAAAGTAGCTTTGCTAAAAAGAATCTGCGAGTAGACAATTTGGACATGTATCCTCAGTGTGCTCTTGCAGCAATGAAGGCCTGTTGCACTCTGTCCTTTGTATGAGTTTATTGACCAGGACATTGGTCTGGTTTCAGCTGGGATAGAGTTAACTGTCTTCCTAGTAGCTGGTACAGTGTTATGTTTTGGAGTTTGGTATGAGAACAATGTTGATAACACACTGATGTTTTCAGTTGTTGCTAAGTAATGTTTAGTCTAAAATCAAGGATTTTTCAAGCTTCTCATGCCCAGCCAGCAAGAAGGCTGGAGGGGCACAAGAAGTTGGCACAGGACACAGCCAGAGCAGCTGACCCAAACTGGCCAAAGGGGTATTCCATACCATGTGATGTCATGCCCAGTATATAAACTGGGGGGAGTTGGCCTGGGGGGGATGGCTGCTCAGGAACTAACTGGGCATTGCTCGGCAGGTGGTGAGCAACTGCATTGTGCATCACTTGTATATTCCAATCCTTTTATTATTACTATTGTCATTGTATTAGTGTTATCATTATCATTATTAGTTTCTTCTTTTCTGTTCTATTAAACCGTTCTTATCTCAACCCAAGAGTTTTACTTCTTTTCCCGATTTTCTTCCCCATCCCACTGGGTGGGGGGGGAAATGAGTGAGCGGCTGCGTGGTGCTTAGTTGCTGGCTGGGGTTAAACCACGACAGTCATACACAAACATACTGGAATGAGTCTGGTGGAGGACCACAAGACTGCCAGGGGACTGCAGCAAGGGGTGCTGAAAGAGCTGGGAAGATCAGTGTTAGGACAGGAAGGCTAAGGGGTTTTAACTGCTGTATTCAGATATGTAATGGGAGGATAAAGATAACACAAAGCCACTCTCCTACTGGAGGTGCTCAGGGAGAAAACAAGAAGAAACAGACACAAGTTGCAACAAGGGAAAATTTTAACAATTTCCACAACATGAGGCAGGCAAACATCAGAACAGCTAAGCAAGCAAATCTGACATTGAACACTGCTGAGAAAGTGTCGTGGTTTAACCCCAGCCAGCAACTAAACACCACGCAGCCGCTCACTCACTCCCCCTCACCCAGTGGGATGGGGGAGAAAATCGGGAAAAGAAGCAAAACCCGTGGGTTGAGGTAAGAACGGTTTAATAGAACAGAAAAGAAGAAACTAATAATGATAATGATAACACCAATAAAATGACAACAGCAATAATGAAAGGATTGGAATGTACAAATGATGCGCAGTGCAATTGCTCACCACCCGCCGACCGACACCCAGCCAGTCCCCGAGCGGCGAATCCCTGCCCCCCCACTTCCCCGTTCCTATACTGGATGGGACATCACATGGTATGGAATACACCGTTGGCCAGTTTGGGTCAGGTGCCCTGGCTGTGTCCTGTGCCAACTTCTTGTGCCCCTCCAGCTTTCTCACTGGCTGGGCATGAGAAGCTGAAAAATCCTTGACATTAGTCTAAACACTACTGAGCAACAACTGAAAAAATCAGTGTTATCAACATTCTTCGCTCTGAACTCAAAACATAGCACTGTACCAGCTACTAGGAAGACAGTTAACTCTATCCCAGCTGAAACCAGGACAGAAAGTCTGTAAAATCTCCATCCTTGGTGATCTTCAAACCTTGACTGGGTAAGGCCCCGAGCAACCTGATTTAAGTTAGCCCAGCTTTGAGCTGGGGTTAGAGTAGATGACCTCTGGAGGTGCCTTCCAATCTAAATTATTCTACGATTCTAAATAGTAGTATTATTTATAGTTATTAATTAGTAACTGTTAATTAATAATTGATCCATTAATACTTAATGTCTCCTTGAGTCAAGGCTCTCCTGGATTAAAAAGTCTGATTACATTTTAAAAACATTATCAGTGAAAGGAAAATGTCTTGCATAGTAATCTAAATAAAAAGCACAGCTTTCCTTATTCATAACTCTTGTCAGTTATTCATGCTTTCTCTTTCCGATATGTAAAACACATTTTCAATACAAATCAGAACTAAAGACAGGGTCAAGACTTAATAATTTAGTTCTTAATTGAAGTTCAGTGGAATATAGGTAACAACATTGAAGAAAAGGATGTAGAAAATCTCACTTCAGCAGCTGCTTATCATTACATATATCTAGAACTCTATTCTGATTTCATAGGTGTCTAAACTCAAATGCAGTTGCATTCTGGGGTGGTAGGTTAATATCCTTCTATATATCAAAATGCAAAGAGACAAAACAAAGAAGTTCTCTACCCTCAGAGCAAACCGAACATACCTGAACAGTGCAGAGTACAGCACAGAGCACAGCTGGCACATTTGCTTTCAGGATGGAACTTGTGATAGTGACCATAATTTCATAAAAACTCTGATCTAGGAACCAGGACACTTGGCTCCCATTTTGGTTCACCCTTAGGAGGCTCCAACCCACATGTCTTGCCTCCAAAAATACTTCTTAAAAGGGAGGGGGAAATTCTCTATCCACCCTCTGTGTTGATAATAATGACTTGTTAGCCGAGAATGCATGATGTACATGGCACCTTTGCTATGGTCATCATCTAAGGACAGAGGTGTGGATTTCTGTGTCTTCCCCCAGAATTTTGCATATTTTTTTTTTAGCAGACAATCAGTCAATTCAAAGTAGAATCAATTCTGGAAGTACAGACATGAAGTCAGCTCTCTCCCTTTCTAACTGGATGCCCTTATCTCCAGACTACAAAGCCCAAGACTAATGTAATGAAGGAAGGGAGAGAAGGGTTTTTAAAAACTATGAAAATTTACATCCTTGAGATATGAGCCAGGAGTCTTCTTGAACTAAAAAAGGCATTCTTGTATTTTCTAACAGAGATCCTATTACAAAATTTCGTCTCAACTTAGTCTATCCTTTTTACTTCCTACCTATTTTTCCCAGCACATGCTGAGTTTTCTGATGAAGTTTCCAATAAAACATCAAATGATTAACCCAAGAAAAGTGTGAAACTCAAACATACGAATGGTGGACTAAAAGGCTTCTCAGTTTTTGTAGCTTCTTAATGCAGGAAAATCATTGGAGGAAGCAAAGAGAAACAGGACACGTTGTTTTTGGACTCCAGTGATGCTGGATTAGCCTGCAACTAAGACTTTGTACGCCCCTCCTCACAGGCCCTACTGCCTCAGTGATGCTAATCCGTAACACTACAGTGTAAATCATGCATTGCTGTACTATAACTATGTGAGACTACTCTAAGAGAACAGATACTCCGAGTATAGCTCAAATAGCCTGTCTTCTGCAGGGCTGTAAACAACTCTTTAAATCAGTAACTGTGCCAATGCAATATTACTATCATTATATGCTTACAGTTTTTCCAACCCAAGTAGAATATGTCGTAAGTTTCATGCTGTATTTCCTGACAAGTTAGTGTTTTATGTTAAACTTAGACTTCAAGTGACCTGACATTAACGATGTTTATCTAGCACTTAGGCTGCTAGATACTAAGAAATGTTTCCCTCATTCCTAGAAGCCAGCCTTGATCTCCATTCTGTCATTCCGACTGGGAGCCACAATGAGCAGCAGCACGAAGATTTTTACAGGAGGTTAGGGGGCTCAGAGCTTGTCTCCTGGTGATAAAATTAGAGAGGAGAATTAAAGTGATTACACTCTAAAAATGACTTACTAGAAGTGACAGGTTTTTTTAACCTAAATATTTTTTAAGTACCAAATTTGTCACTCCTGTAAGTTATATGTTACTAACTGTAAAATTATTTTATTGCAGCAGTAAAAGAAATGAAGTACTTTTAGCGAATGTTTTTAGATAAATCAGGAACCTTGTATTCAATTCACATTTTATTTGCTTATATAAGGATTCTTTTATTTTTGACTGAGTTGCTGCAGACCTCTGAATCATGAAAAGAAACGTGTGTACCCGTAGCACTGCCAGCCCCCCAGTTAGTCTCACCTGAACCAAGGCAAGCCACTGAGCAAGGCAAATTTAAAAACTAGGTAGTTAAGACTGCTGAGGTGGTCTAGTGACAATTTAGAAGCTATGTCCAAAGGAGAGACACAGGAAGTACAGCATCACACAGGCTGCACGCTGCAATTATTGCACACAGTTCTGAATACGGCCTGTGCCGGTTAGGGCCAAATCCTTCCTGTAAAACCTCAAGAGCCTCCAACTCAGTTTAGGGAGTTCAACTCAACAAGCTCAACTTGTTCTCTGCCAACCCCACTCCACCACATTCTAGTCTGCAGCCTCTTTTGTAAGTTGCAGCCGTGGCAAAGTAGATTCAGAAGAACAAGAAAGGCTAAGACAGACATCCACCGTGACGAGCCTTCTGGTTCACCAGCTTCGGAAGACCAGGAAGCTGCTTCCAGTAGTACCTTAGACCTTGCTCTGGTACCTCAGGAGAGTTTGCCACTTTACATCCTATCCCAATCTCCAAATCCTCTTTTCAGTGCTTGGAAGATGCTGTTCCTAGTGGCAATAATAAACAGGATGATAGCTTCCTCTTGAGGAACCTACACCACAACTGCTTCCCTGTTAGTCTTCCCCTTTCACTTAGGGAGAAGGCTACGGTGAAGAGTCTGCCGAGAGAAAAGGAGCACCTATAGGATTCATCTTAACTACCACCTCTAGTTATCTATGTCCAAGTTATCACAGCTTTAGACTACATGAAATACATATTATTTAAGTGTAACTGAAATCCTAAGTCAGGACCTAAATTCCCCGTTGAGCCAATGGCACCACAACTCTCATCTGCAGGCAGCAGTAAGATGTCCTGCTGTTTTGTGCACGGCCATAAATGAGCCCCCACAAATTTCTCGCTAGGTCAGTGTCTGGACAAGTGTTTGAGGACTAGTTATTTGAGTGAAGTTAGCTTGCAGCCATACTGCCGAGCAAACCATATTATTACCTCAGTTATACTAGGTCAATTATAATCTAAAATTTCAGGAGACCATCTAACTTGTCTTAAAAGCCTCATTAAACCCAAGGTGAAGACTGGGGTGGGGAGGGGGCGGTTCCACATGGGTGTGGAACTTCACTGAAGAGAACTATCTGAGATATAGCTAGGCTTGACTTTGAAATTAAATTCATAATTATAAGAAATAAACCACAGCCATTCTCTACACCCTGCTTTTCAAACATGGGAATTTGGTACAGAAAAAAAGGAGGTTTGGTGATTTGTTTCTGTATTAAAACTGAGTCTATCTACATTGATTATTAATAAAGTACAGCATTATGAAGATGAAACGAACTATATCTGTGCTAAGTACAGTAGGATTTCATGGTTGTCAGTATACTACACTACAGCCACTGAAAACTACACATCAGGCTTGAGGACCAAGTCTTCCGATGTGCCTTTGTTTGTTTTTTTTTTTTTGGCTGAGCATCTGTCCTAGTTCACTTACTGAGAATTCATAAATCTAACAGGTGACCTAAAAAGAATGTTTTAAAATGATATGACAGAAATAATGAGTGGTTGGTTGTGAATATATTTTATGATACATACACGAGATGATAGATATTTAGAGTGTTGTTAACATATTACTGTAAACAGGTATGAAAAATCACGAGGTTACATCTTTCAATTTGTCCTCTTCGGGTACATATGGAAAACAATAAAGATTGATGCATGCTCTGTCCTTACAATGTGCAAATATCCACATGTGCATGTGACCAGTTTTAACAACCGAGCATCTGAAATGACTACAATTAGCACTCAGTAAACTATTCAGGGGAATTTGTGAAAGTAACTTCTAGTATTTGAGCAGAGAAAGGTTTAGATTGGTGCCTGTCTCAGAAATGTAAACAAATACTAGTTTAAAAAAGTTAGTCTTCAAAGGAAGGCCAGTGGCTGAAACCCCATCTTCAAATAATAGCTTTAAATCCCATTTTTGAGACTTGAAAGTATATTTTGGCTTGTATTGCAATCAATTTTGTGCAATTTTGATTATAATTTATCAGATAACAGAAAATCTTTAAACCTGGGTAAGAGCGAGATTTGCTAGTGTATAGCCATATAAAAACTACCACATGGTGTGGGACACTGGACAATGCAAGAGATTCAAATAAAGATTTCAGATGTTATCAAAGTTATGTAATACCAATTTAAAAGGAAGATAATTCATCATAAAACAGATATATTTTTTCCTAGAAAAATTTCAGAAACAAACTAAAACATCCAGAAAGCTGGAATTTATTAGCAACTGCTTTCCTTTCTGCTTTTTTTAATGTGTAAGATAAACCTCACACTTGAAAAGTATCAAATCCAAAAAATATTACATGTATTTATCTCTAAGTTCAATAGATGAGACACACCAGCCATAACTATCTCCAATACACTTATTTAACCAAGGCCTAAAATGCTCATTTCCTCTCCACATACACGTCTTAATAAAAGATGAATAAAGAGCAAAAAAATGACAAAAGGGACAGCAACACCAACAGATCCTTTTCCAGCACCTTCACAGCCATTGAGTGGCAACTGGAATCTTTACACTGTATTCATAACTGAAAGTACAAAGACTGGCTGGAAGGGGAGGACACTAAAGAGGGGGAAGGTTGCCCTCTTTATCATATATATTTTAACTTACAGCTAGAACCATTCATGTTGTAAACACAATCTAAATAAAAAGGTAGAAAGTTATGTTAAAAAGAACAACAACTTAGGTTTAAAATAGTAATGTCAATTGGAAATAACTAGGATATTTCTAAGTCTAATTAGGCTTTTTTCTCCTGTGGTAACATATAAAATGCCAGATCTTCAAGTCATCCACATGCAGCTGGATGTATGTCTGTGCTTGTACCATCCTATTACAAACAGTATGCACAACACACAGCATACAACAAATTTACATGGACTCTGGAGATAAAAATCATCCAGTGAGTCTCAGTTATCTGATTTCAAATTCACTGTCACGGGGCAATAATTTGTCATTTCAGAGCACAAAGGGGAAGAATGATGTTCTGTATTGCACAAAGACATCTCTTTACTTTAGATTATTTCCAAATGCTGCTACTGCTTAAAGGTTTGGAGTCTGATCCTTTTTTCCATAGCACAATGACAAAAAAAACTCGGAAGCCAAGGACACGGAAAGAGCTGATTTAGCATCTTCCCATTCTAAAATCCTCTGTGAAGGGGTTTTAAGTGTGAAGAAGAAGTGAGAATAGGTAGGTAACGTGCACTAGAGCTAGTTCCATTATTAACTCTTCCACTGCAATTTCACAAAGGGTTAGAAAGCAACAGGAAAGGGGGTGGGGGGAGAGAGGAAAAAATGTATTTTTATAATTCTTTTTTGGTAACCTGAAATGGGAAAGAAAAAGAGAGAGAATAATACAGAATGACTATGTCAGGCAGAAGAGAGTGATGATGGAATAATTTAAGACTTCTTGTTGATTCCCAGTTTTATTATTAATTTTTGGTAGCACCAGCAGAACCCTAGACAGTGGGGAAAAAAAGAAAAAAAAAAAAGGGGGGATTCTGCACATTCTCTGAAGCCCACATTCCTTTTGACCATGAAACTCTTCCTCATGTTAAGAAACCTTCCTTATGGTTTCCTTTCTCCTCCCCTCCTGTCTTCAACTATTGTCCTTAAAAGCAGTTTCAGAAGCTCTCCCTTTTCCCTCTCTTCTTACTAACCCTGCACATAACCACTCTCAAAATTAAAACACGCTAAATAAACAGTCTTAATTAGTTTTGCTACCGATTCATAAAACTTGCTATGTTCCATCTGCAAAAAGCAACTATTCTTCCCTATTTCCAGTATAAAAAACTCATGCTGACAGTTCAGCTGTTGTTAGCACAGGCTGGCATGGTGATTTCTTCTCCAAAGCATTTATCAGATCATTTTCACTACATCCAAAATTATACCATAAAAATAACATATCTACATGTCCAAACCGCATCAACTCTTTCCTTCAAATTGTCTCTTTATAAAATGGAATTGTGAGATCCTTGGCCAGGACTTCAAGACTCCACAATCTGAGGTAACCTCACACTTAAAATTACTGTCTTTTAAAACTCATGCTTAATTGATGCCAGGTAGTTTTGAACTAGCATTCCACTACCTTAAAGCTCACTTAATGGTATTACCTGTTTCTATCCAGCATTGTAACTACCTGTTTGATAAGAAATTACACCCTGCTCCTGCAGATGTGTTTAACTTTACAAACCACTATATATCAAAGAGTTAGATATCTAAATAACTTTGCAGATCTTGGCCAAGATCTCTAAACAATTACTGCATAATCATTTCTATCTTGTCTTAGATCACACCTTCAACAGGAAAGCTCAGGTTAGCCACAGTATTTTCTACATGAATAAACCCCACATGGTGAGACAATGCTCCAGAGGATCATCAGATGACAGATTTCCATGTTTTCAGTAGGACTTGGCCAGGACAAGAGAGCCACAGAACCTGTACCTGTAACTTGGACATCTACGGACACTTCGAGATGCCTGCAAAGACCGTCACACTTTTAAAGAAAATAGCCCCAAAATCCCTTGGAGATGGTGCCATTAAAATGTCTTCATCCCTGACCCTAGGTACACAGATTTGTTTAAGGCCCCCTGAACATAAAGGACTACACAGAATTTAAGCAAGTAAGAAGCAGCTTACCTAAGCTAATAGGCTAACAGAAGTCCCTAGACAGGTCACATACAACAGCTCATAAACCAATACCAAAACTATTTTTGAGATTTAAAAAGAGTAGTAGTATTTGCTACAAACTTTTACCTATAACATTTGGAAAATATTACTACAGCTTCTTACACAGGGATCAGAGAACAGGTTCGGGGTTTTGTCATGCATCATTACTCTCTGAAATACAAAGCAGTTCTTTGATATACTCTCTGATTGGCATTTAGTACACTGGGTGTACTCAGAAAACAAAGTACTCCTATTTGTTCAAACATACAGCCATATGCATGTATTCACAGAACTAGAGAGAGTCTCTATATGTTGACTTTTCCAGGACCCTAAAGTTTTGCAGTCCTTTTTCTTAAAAAACATCATTTAACCTTTCCAAAGCTACAGGTCTCACATCAGTTGCAGGCTACTCATTGGCAAAACCTATGTGACGGCAAAGCCTTCCTGCCACGTGGATGATGATGCCTCATCGAAGCACCTTTTCCCCTACGTGGCTATGCCCAAGAGATGTCCAACAGCTGTTACGCTTTATGCCCATTCAGTGATAGTCGTTCTCACTCTCCTGCAGTCCCAGCACAAAGCCGGAGAGCAAACTAATACTGGGCCAGATGAAATCATTCCTTCAGACGGATCTAGGCCACAAGGTGCCATTTCCACCCTTGTTTTTTATTACTCATCTATTGTAGCCTCCAGCTTTCCATTTAGAACTGAACATACTGGACACACCATCACTGGAAATACACCTCAACACGGCCAAAGTTATAAATTTTCCTTTGAAACAAACTACAGGTGCTGCACTTCACAGACAGCTGTATAAAAGGAAAAGCTTTGGCTATGCCACAAGTTACTATGCCTCCAAACTGTAAGGATTTAACTTTGACTTCTCTTTTTTTATTAATAGAGGCATAAGCATAATCCTCCAGGCATGAATGCCAGGAAGGCAAGGCAGTGAGAATAAATGTTTAATGCTGTTGAATGGGCATAGCAACTGTACTCCCTGCCTGCAGCTAAATATCGCTACTACAAAGGCGTTTTCCAGTTATCGCTACTAATAGTTGTTGCTGGGCAGGTATGTATATAGGAACCGTAGTTTAAAAGGGGGGGGGGAGAGTCTAATCATTTTCTGTTACAGACCAGAGTTCTGCTAAAGAAATTTAATCCTTTTTCCAATATGGAAAGAAGCCAATTGTGTACAAGTTTACTGCAATTTCAGTCAGTGTGTGAACTCCAGTAATGTTGATTATAATAAGCCCTTCCTCCTCACTTAAAAAAAACAAAAACCAAAAAACCCACCCAGATAGGCTACTTACTGATAAATTCTTCCCTCTATCCTTCCCTCCCCCACAAGTTGTACCTTCAATACAGCCAGAACTTCCCCAGATCAGAGGACACTGTCAGTGCAGGCTGACCAATCTCAGAGGGGTTTTTTTTTCCCCTTTTTTTTTTCTTCAAGATACTCTGTGTTAACAGCTTGAGGGGGTTCAATCAGCACTGCTTTGATCTCGGCTGGAACTATAATTATTTAACATTGTTACAAGGATTTCTATAATCCATCCTACCATTAAATCCCTTTTACACCCTCATCTTCTGAAGGCTAATCTGCATCCGTACACTCAGTTTGTCTCTTCAGCTGGTTTCATCAGGCTCTGGCATTCTCCAACATCCAGAGTGATGGTTCTTTTTTTTCTAATGAAATCATTTTCTTTCAAATTGAAAAGCGCAAAAGGTCTTGTGCATTTGCTACCTTTTGATGAGATAGCTATATAACACCAATATAATCCACTGTTTGCTGCAAACTTCCTCCCAATTTCATAAAATTCATTTTCTCCGTGGTGTTTTCATTGAATTGATGATACATATGCGTGTGTTATATACATAGCTGAGGAAAAAAAAAAAATCAAATGAACACCAGCAGATGCTCTTTGAAAATACAGCAAAGCCAAGAATAGTAATAGTGTGCTCATTTCTCTCTATACTCTCCTTGATAAATACTGTAGGAAACACTGCATCCAAACTTAGAAAGCTAGGTAAATAAATTTGGAATGCTTGAAGAGAAAATGGAAATATTTTATAATTATAATGTATGAAAGACACACACCACATGGAAAAAGGACTTTAACAGAATCAAAGGAAATAAATGACATAAAGAGAATGAATACAGAGCAGAGTAAAAATGAAGAGCATGAACAAAATCAGACCAGGAATATAAAAGGAGATGATCAGAAATTATGAATGATCAAAAGGGAAGAGAAACAACAAAAAGCTTGGGTTTTTTTGGTTTTTTTTTTAAGGAAACAAAACTTGACGAGGAAAACGACATTTTTTCAGCACATGTGTACGAGTACATTGGGGAAACTGCCTCTTCGCTGCATGCATTGTGTGTGAATCATTTTTAAGCAACCAAAATGTGAAGACATTTGCTCCACTAAGCACTGCTGGACTGTCACCTCGATAGCCACCGTGCTGTGACCGTCGGCACGTGTGAAGGGGAAGGCAAGTGCAGGCACGAAGGTGGGGATGACAAATACAACAGGTACGTACCATTGGACCACGGTTACAAGAGAGAACCACATATAAGCTTAGGTGCTACAGTTTTCATACAAAGTAAATTTATGCAGATAAATAATCTCACACCCTCTATCTCACAATGCATAAGGTTAATTAAAAACATTATATATGGACTTGTTTTATTATTATGAATATCGCATAAGGAAGGCAAAAGCTGAACAGTAGGTAGTGTCTGTACAAAAGAAAAATTGAAGAAATAAAGTCAATGAAAAATATAAACAGGATGGGCCACAATTAAGAAACTCGCATAGAGAAAACTAGAGCTTTAAAAAGGGTAAATTTTCTTTTATTCCCCTTAACTGTTAGGATAAGGTTTAGTTTATCAACTGACGCTTGAGAAAATCATCAAGCAACAGTAATAATTCTAAAATAGTGCTTGGACTTAGATAACAATTAAAACAATAGGCAGTAGATTCAACTGATTTTCAGAAGAGGAAACTAAGAGACACTGATGCTTCACACGGTATTACAGAACACCCCTTCAGTCAAATTTATGGCACATTTAAGAAAAAACTGTAAAAGATAATAAAAAAATATTAACTGTTTCCTGTAAGAAAAGATTTGGCCTTAGGAACATTTTGGACATTATATATCACAACCTTTTTCTGTCCCTGGGCATTATTTTAATGTCTCCTCCTCTCAATTCATAATATTGGTATATTCCTATATATAGCTGCAGCAAAAATACATACAGTTATAGCAAAAATCTTACTACTAGCAAATAAAGTAAGATCAAGATTCATGTGCATTATGCCACCACAAGACTGTACTTCACAGCTGTAATCAGAGCCATGAAATATGACGGGGTTTTTAAAATTAAAAAAAAAAAAAAGATTGCAGAATCCAAATGAGTTATCATTTAAAAAAATTGTTATGTAAGTACTATCCCACCACTGACAATGAAGTCGCTGTGAAATGAAAATGAACAGCAGCCTCAAGATTTAGCTCCTACTTCTCAAAAAAAAAAATATTCATTTTAAAAAGTATCTATGAGTCAAAACATCTTATATATTAAGTATTTTAATAAAAAATGTTTCAAAATAGGAAGTTAGAAAATCAAGCAAATCCATGAAATAATATTTTGTAATTAACAAAAACTCAAGAAGTTACAGTTTGAAGTCCTTATTTATTGTCTTCAGAATTCTGGCTCTTACTTAAGTAATTTACTCAACCTTTAAGCCCCTTTTACATTGTCAGAGGAGTGGAAAGGGGCCTTTAGCATTACTTTGATTTGCATCCCTATTAATTTATGCAAGCTAACAGTTTGCTGAGTACGTAGAAAGTACAATGATAAAGGCAGCTCCTTCCTGGAAGAGCTTCTGACCTGAGGCCGCAGTCCTACAAACACTTACATATGTGCTTAACTTAATGCATGTGAGTAGTTCTTTGTTTAATGGCATGCTCATATGCATTAAATTAAAAGTTTGTAAATGCTTTGCAAGATGGGAGCCCAGAAGACCAAAAGCATTCTTCTAAAAGTAGATTTTTTTTTTTACTACCTGGAAAAAAAAAAAAAAGATTTATTGATTCTATCTTCAAATGCTAGGTTAGACTGGAAAAAGAGATTTAAGCATGAATTTCTTGTACTGTTCTATGAAGTCTTTTTCTTGGAGACTTAAGATATATTCAGATGCTCAAAAGTATACTTGTTCCTATCACCCATTAATAACAAAGTCTGGGCAGATGAACACTCCCCTGGTGACTGCAGCTAGCAGTCTTTCTCCTAAAAAGTCTGTGTATTTGTGAGTCTTATGCAAATGATATATGCGTTCATACATTAACTAGTCATTAACAGACTAGGTATTAACTCCATTGGCATCATTGTGTACTTTTCTATTTACTTCAACAGGACCAGAGATGTTAATGATATATTTTGAGATCATTAAATTTAAAGACCAAGCTTGACTACCTTGACATAAAATAATAAATTTCTGCCCTCTGTTAAAATTTAAATCGGGTTAAGTAATTGCTGAATTTGGGCATATAGCTGTCTAACGGTATCCACAGTGCTTATTACCGTATTTCTGGAGAGAAGCCAATGTTAAACTTAGCGATATTTGACAGCATGTTACTCTGCAAACAGTCCCCTGACATCCATAGGGCATCACAGGGAGTGATGAATACTCCAGCTGAAGGTGGCTATGTTAGGTTACAGCAGTCAGCTTCAGTGTTTGGTATTCTTTATTTATGCACACAGACTGCTTAATATAGATAAAGTAAAGTTCTGACTGCTGGTGAGAAAAATAAAGTCATATTTCACAGTTATGATGTCATCAAAGGACTATATTTCATGGCTATAACATCTTTGAAAATATATACATAAAGTGGTATCCCCAAGGAGCACTACTTGTTAAGTCTGCCTGAGGTCCAGCAAGGTGGACCTCCTTAAATTCCATTTAATGTACATTAAGATTTGAATATCAAGGAAGTCTAAATAGCCTGAGGGTAGAAAAGGCATTCTGAGTTTCATACACTGCAGCATACTTGTCATATTACATGAATTTTTCTATGTATTATGTGCTGTGTTATCTTCAATTCACTCTTTTTAAATTTCAGCACACTATTTTCCTTTTATGCATTTATCTGTGCATATATGCTTTATATATTATATGTAATTACAAAATTACACTTCAAGTGAATCTCATAAAATATATACACTATCATTGATGCAGTCTCAGAATTTCAGATCTTGAAAATAGAATTTGATTACTTTATTCATTCTAAACCAGTATCACTGTAGTATCAGCCTTAAGCAATATGGGCTGCTAAAATCATTTGGTTCCATTTTTCCAAAAAGGAAAACTGATAGGATTATTTTCGTGATAAATTAATTTTACCATGTAATTGCAATTATGACTTCTAATTAATGAATGGTTTCAGCCTCACTAACTAGGTCAGCACTTTTCTTTTAAAAATATATCATTTTTCTCTTTAGATAAGCGCCATGATATGTCCAAGCTTTGGGGAAATGCACATAGCATTTTTATAGGGCAATGATCCCAGAAGCTGAGAAATGGTGAAAGTAATGTGACATGCTTTCCTACATATTCAAGCCATTTTTTGTCTCTTTTATGAGAAAAATTAAAAAGCAAGCAGATGGCAAAAGGCTATTTAATAGGGAGGACCACAGTTTCTAAGTGCTATTAAAGTATTATTTAATTTCTTGACTGAGTTTCCCAGTATGTAGAACACTGAACAATGTGAGAACAGTGCATCAGTAGAACAGCTAATCTATTGCATCATGCTTATCAATATGCGTACGACATTGTAGAATATATTATCATAGAATCACAGAATGGTTTGGGTTGGAAGAGACCTTAAAGATCACCTCGTTCCAACCCCCCTGCCATGGGCAGGGACACCTTCCACCAGACCAGGTTGCTCAAAGCCCCATCCAGCCTGGCCTTGGACACTTCCAGGGAGGGGGCATCCACAGCCTCTCTGGGCAACCTGTTCCTGTGCCTCACCACCCTCACAGTGAAGAACTACTTCCTTACATCTAATCTCAATCATCTACCCTCTTTCAGTTTAAAGCCATTACGTCTTGTCCTATCACTACACTCCCTGTTAAAGAGTCCCTCCCCATCTTTCCTGTAGGCCCCCTTTATGTACTGACAAGAGGCAGAATTCAAGGAGAACAGGTTTTCTGTAATCAGATGTATTCCTACAAAAAGGTATTAAAGGAACCTGAAGCTTCCTTCATGCGTCATGTAGGACAGAGTCCAGTTCTCCTTATCGGCCATTGCTCTGTCAGATCACGTGTCTGAAGGCACTATGCAAGAACATTTCTCCAGTGTCCCCTGAAGATGTCCTCTGGCACGTATATACCATTTTAAATTCTACATTGTTCGTCTCCCATTCACATCCCTGTCAACAACCTTATCACACCGTTCTTCCATTCCAGATGATTCACGCATTGTGGCATGAAGATACAGAAAAGAAAATTAAGTAAGTTATAACTATTAAAACAAGGATTAGCGGGACCAGTGAAAAATAATTTCCTTGGAAAAGGCTCAAAATTTGATGGCTAAAATGTTATGGATATAGTAATTAAACTAAATGCTAGCTCTTATCAGACTGCAACACACCAAAATATCTGTTGTTTTGTTGCAGGTTTTTTTCTTTTTCTGCTGCTAGAAATATTCACATATTTAGAGAGCACCTCTTAAAGAAAATTTCTGTGAAAAGTTGAGATCCAATATGCACTTTGAAAAACATAGTCAATATCAAATGCTAAGCAGTTCTGTAATTGGGGAAAAAAATTGGGGAAAAAGTTTTTTCTGAGAAGTCAATAAAAATCCTAAGTACAAATCACAATAGCAATAGTAAAGAAAGTTTAAGATTATATATACTTTTACAGATCGTAACAAACAATATGAAGCATTTAGAATGTTGCATTACATAAAACTTGAAAACATGACTGTATTACACCTAAGAAAACTTTTCAGTGAATGATTATTGAGAGTGCTGTCCAGATAGTCTCATTTTTTTTATGACAACTAGTATTTATTTATATATGCAAGCCAAAGATTTATGAACTGATTAGTAGTTTTGGCACCACACTATAAGTATCAAATTTCAGATAACTTAAGGAAGGTTTTTTTCACACAATGATGTAACTTGAAATTCAGTCTCCTTTAAGAACCACCCAGCCCAAAATGAATATATGCAACACTCTGGAAGACTATGTCCGTAGTATACATTGTACTGTTTTTCTAAATTATCCACAATAATCCATCATTGTGGTTTTATGCTGATGAAGCACCTTTTCAATCAACGCAACTATAGAGCCATAAAATCAGAGAAGCACAGGCCTGAACGAGCCTACCATGAGTATTTTCTCTAAGTAAAATACGATTTTTACAGCTTTATCCTCAATCTTTGAAATATATCAGCCAGTATTTTTTTAAAACAAACAATATGCCAATGCATAATCCTGCAATACTCACTTAAAACAAAATTATGTAAAATACTGGAAGGTTTTTCTATCTGTAATCCCCAAGAATATGTTGTGAAGTCAAATCTGGCTGTTCCAAGTTTTCCAGCTTGAATACATTGCTTAACAGTCTTGACGGCGACAAAGGGGAGCAAATGGAAAGAGTAAGCTATGACGGGACAATTTGATTCATTTTTTCTCTAACATATCATAAATGATGCAACAAACACACTGGACTGGTTGCCCACACTGGCAACAGGCATACACAAGCATCTTCCCCATGAATATGATTTAATATGCTATAGATTAAAAATAGTTTTTGGAATCAGCTCTGATTATTAAAAAGCATATCTGGAAAACTTTGAAATCTTTGGGGGAAGAAAAAAAAACAAAAAACGAAAAAGGAGCTCAGGTGTCCTCTACACAGTTGTTTTAGGTCTAAGCTAATCAGCTGACTGCAGGAAAAAGTAGGAACAGTGGCCATTGTGCAGTTACAGCTTTCCAAACATAGGCTTTATTCCTCATTAATTCTGCCTACCCAAATATCAGCATAGGTATATTACTAGTTTTAACTCTGGGCCATACTTCTGAATATTTGGTTCTGGGGTTTCCCACTGATTCCATCAGAACACGTTTAAATAACTAAAAATTTTGTAACTAAACAAAAATGAGGTCTGATGCTATTAAGACAACCATGCTTACTTTTGCCATGTTGGTGAATAAGTGCTGAGTGATTGCATAAAAGAGATTATTGTAGCATTTCTGTATGATGACCATTATTGCACTCTACAAAGATCGTTTACACATACCCTTGTCTGAAGCCTACATCAAGGAGAGAAAATAACATCTACTGTTCAATCCATATCCTTCTTTTGAGCATGCGATGGTAAAGCACCCTAAAACATGAAAAGTGGTAATTAAAAACCTAAACCCAAAACTGTGCTAAGCTGGTCTCACTGAGCTAAACACAGATACTGAGAAAGTCAAGGTCAGAACTGAAAGAGGAATTTTGCCCTTAGGACTCTCTCGCAGTCCCATGACCACAATGTCCAGTTTCCTTTTCTGACTCTGAACCATTCTGAACTGTGTAATTTTGTGGGTAAATACTAGTATCCAGTTTGTCACTCACATGTCAAATTAAATTTTTTACTCTTAGCAAAAGCTAGTTCTTTCGAATGGAGGTATAATGTTTCCTGGTGATAACATTTTTGTTGTTTTAGTTATATTTTTCCAACTTTTATGTTATGCTGTCTTATGAGAGACTAAATAAGCAGTTTACAAAGGGGTAGGAGGAAAATGCATTTTGAAAATCAAAATATTTTCTTTAATGATATGCCTAACACAGGATACATCACTGAAACCAACTGAAACCTGCCAATTTAAGAAATAAAGTCACTAGCATCTCTCACTAGGTGTTTGCATCCAGCTGCTGGACTGCAGCTTTGTGTGTTAAATAACACTATGTTGTGTATATAGTTCAATATATTAACACATCCATCCTTCAATTGTTCAAGCCAGTGTTGCTATGCAGTATTCTGCATGCAATAATCTTAGCTGAATTAATGAGAAACACACAACAAAGAACAAAATAGTTGTGGACCGATTACATGTCCCTTTTGATTCTCACCCCATCTGTTTCCCAAACCAGACATTGTTTCCTAGTCCTTTGCAATTACCAGGGTGTTATATTGCCTTTATGACCAAACTACAGTGGAGACAGCTGAAAAGTGCAAAGCTTTCTGCCAGCCTCTGCAGGTCCCTTGGTACATGAAACTACAAGAAACAATGTATTGTAATGCAGATGTTCATTGATTCCCTGCAGAATTTCACAGACTAGGAGTCCTTCACTGTGTGACCTACAGGGATTTGTACTTTACATAATATCCACTATATAGCGTATCATGTCCAAAGCGAAGTACCTAGTGAATCTGATCATTCGTCCCTTGCACACGCCTTTCCCAGCTATCAACTTTTTTTCAGAGAACACGAAGTCTTTTGTGCTTGAAACGTAAATGCCAATCAAAATAGAGTACATTTATAATGTGTATCACCTTTCATTCAGAGTTCAATGCCTTTTACAAGTCAGGCCAATGTTCTTGCCTCATGCTGGACATAAACAAGTACAAAAGAATTTAGGAAGATACTGGATCAATTTCAAATCTACCTAGTCTAGAAACTTGCCCACTTGCAGATTAATATGGTTGCCAAGGAACAATTTACACTCAGCACACTGAAAATGAAAAGCCTTGCTATGTCAAGTAAATATTTCAGAAGTGGATAAATAAAGGACCAGGAATAGTAAATGAATACCATCAAACTAAAAACTAATAGACTTGAAGGTTTTAAATAGTTCCACTTTTCTGAAGCATTTTGACTAGGATAAAAAATTAAGTTTTGCATTTGAAAACATTCTAAAAGGCTGTTTAAATAAAATTAAAGTTCTCCAAATGTTAAATGTACATACCAGAAAATGTTACTTCTAAACTAGGTTCATTTCTATAGCAACTAAATTTGAAATTAAATTTAAATTCACATATATAAGTTAACTGTGAAACAATGATAAGGAAATGGCATCCCAACTGACAAAACAGTTGGAATGCTTGACAAGGGCTCCAGTATTCAGTGATGAACTCGCTGCTTTTTGATATTTAAAGTTGAAAGTCAAATGAGGTAATGTTTATCTCCAAGTTTACAGAATCCTACTATATTTGCACCTTGAATCATGAAAGGGGTGCTACAGAAGTCACTGCAACAAGTGACATCAAGACAGGAAATATCTTTTCATTTTCAAAATTTAGTACTGCCTATTCACATGATTTTAGGCGAATTGTATTACACCTCAATTTTCTCTTAAAGCCTTTGTGACCACCATTTCTGGCTAGCGGGCATCATTTCATTTTGTCCAGGTGTGGACATTTTCATTTGCCAGGTGTGACCATAAAATGAAGATTCTCCCCATGAGTCGATTTTATCTATTACACATGCTCAGTAGGTCACGCAACAGCCTGTTTCCCATAAAGTCAAATTTGTACAGGGGAAAGACAACAGCAAAGGTTTGGTTGCTACTTCCATGTGAGTTCACACGGCCACTTTCACTTTCTCATCTTTCAGGCCTGTACAGGGAGCAATCTGCCAAGATCAATTGCCTTGAAGAACAGCCAATTTCTGTACCAAGCATGTCTGTTAAAGGTAAAGGAAGGTTAATTACGTGTGCCAAAGAACAGTTCTGGGCACTGAGGCCAAATACGGCCCTATTTATGTGCTGGGAGAATTCCTTAGCCTATAAAGAGGTGATTGCCCACAAACTACCTCTGGAGAATGCTCTCTGCAACACTTTAACTCCTGCATCTTGAGATCTACTTGGGAAGAGTGTCAGCTGGCCTCAGCCAAAATCATGCCAGTGACCGTTTTAACACTTCACAAGTATATATACCATTCAGCTTCTGTCACTACTGAATGTGCTAACAAAGGTGTAGCCTATTTTTCCTTACAGTTCTTAGCCCTGCATCTTCTCAGGACGAGACAGAAATGGGCTCATCACAAAAGAGCAGAGAGGCGAGGCCCCAAGAAAGGTCTGCAGGAGGAAGCAGCTGCTATGGCCAGCAGAATAATTAATCAATTCCAGCTGGTCATGGCAAGATGGATATCCTGGTGCTCCTATAAATGGTCCCAGGTTATACAGTAAGAATGACTTTAAAATGTCATACATTTAAGTATCAGTTCTTACCATCATTTGAAGATGTAAGAATCTCAGCTTTTCTTACAAAAAAATGGGATGGGGGGCAAACCTCAAGAGTTCATGCTTTTAGCAGACATTTGGCAGTGAGTACCAACGATGTATGGATGAAGTCTGCAACTTATAGGCACTAACTACACCATAAAGGACAAACAAGTTGAATATAGTGCAAGAGTACTTGGGGAACAATGGTTTTAATCAATCAGACCTAAAATGGAATGATGCCTTGTGGAGTTCTGCAGATCAAGTTTCAGGAAATCAACACAAATCTGGGCTACGCATGGAAAAGGACCTGAACACTACAGTTCTTAAAGACTTGGATCAGTTCTATATACAAGACTGAAAATTATTTGAAATCCTGCATTTAATACGCAGGTGTGGTAACCTCTTAAAACACGTCCAGTGTCAGAATCCGAATCACGAAGGCAGCGGTCCACTAGCATTTACTTCACCTACCTCAATAGTATTCAAGTGTCAAAACAAGACCTGCAGTGCAAGGGTTAACTTGATGACTATTACACCCTTACTTTTGCCATTCTGTGTCTGCATGGCCTCCACCTAGATCGAAACTAGTGATGAAAACCAGATCAAGACCCACAGAAATCCTCCCCTGCTCCTCCAAGACCCCCTCCCAAAGCCCGGTATGGGAGCCCAGCTCTCTGCTTTTAATCCAATATCCACTTCACTACAGAAGATTTATTTAGACTGCCTCTTGTTTCATAAAGGGCTCCAAAAGTCTGTAGTGATTTTTGACACTTTGTTATAATGTTTCTATGACCCCCCCACCCCCTCCTCACATACCACACCACCACCCAGCCTCATTTTCATATGGATACAAAGCATCGGGATAAAATGATGGTTCATTATAGTGGTACAGAGCTCTTATCTTCATCCGGCAAGAGTCATTTCCTTCCAAAGATTGAAATGCAAATGTGAAAATTAATGATAACTGCATTATCTGATAGCAGAGATAATACCGATTCACTGTCAGAGTAACACACAGTCGTTCTATGATTTCCTCTGCTTCTTCACAATATTCTTCTTACTGTCAGACTATATCTATGGTTAACTATGTTTCATGGATTTTTGTTAATTTACATCAAATAGCATTTCCAAGATCTTCTATCTACCACATTTCCCCAATCAAAAAAGAAACAAAATCAGGACAGTAATCTCCAAGTCCTTCTTAGGACTGGTTTAAAAAGAAAGAAAGAAAAAAAAAAAAAAAAAGAAATAAAAAGGGAAAAAAAAAAGACCATCATTAATGTCTGTTTCCATCTTGCAGTGGTCTACCAACCATTCCAATCTATATTACACAGTTTTACTTTGTAACCCAAACTGTTTATGGTATTTGTAAATAATGCAGAGTAAACCAAACGATCAATACATATTTACAGTGATTCTTATGAATGGTTACAGGAAATCTATTCAGAAAAGCTTTTCAAACTACCTTTTATACAAGGTAAAAATGTGAACCTGGCATGTCAGATGTTCACTAGAACCTTTCTGATTCACATCTCACTAAAGCAATACACTAGAATTCACATGAAAGCCTGTTTTTCTCTATCTTTTATTAAACATTAATAGCAGCATAGCTCAAGATATCTTTATTTTAAAGCATTATTTAATTTTCTGTTTACTATTTTTCTTAAATGTTCCCATACATTTTAAAAAACCCACCAACCTGTAATAGCAATTAAAAGAAACTATACTGTGCTATATTTAACTATCCTTCATACTTCATTCAACAGTTCTGATATATGTATATGAGTTATGATGAATCTTCTGAGATGTAACATGAGTCGTGACTTCATCCTGCTTTACTATTATCAATAGCAGAAGTCCCGTTTATTTACTGGAGGCAGAATTTTACACATGGGAAACCTTCACTTTATGTAGAGAGGAATGTAAACAATACATTAAAAATTACGACAAAATGACAATGAGAGTTTTAGGTCTTATTTTTCACTGCTTTTTTTTTTTTTCATTTTGGATATGTGGACAAATCATATTTTCTTGCTTTCTAAAAAAAATTCAGATACATTTCAAAAGAACTTCTGAGACTGACTTTCAAGACTATCCAACTCACAAAATCAGCACGTTCTGCAAGAAAGCTGTGCTCCTTTATGGCTCTGAAAGTAAGAGCTCACATAGGGAACAAGTGACATGACAGCATACTGCATGTGAATTAAGAAGAGAGAGATCCAGTTCCTCCTTAGGACCAAGATCTTCTGCATGGCATTAATTTCACCTTTGTAAATGCCCTATACTCGGTTCCTCAACTGCTAACACAGAGAATATTTCTCTGTCTCGAAAGGCAGATACAACTTCACCGATGGCTGAAACACTCACTGGTTCTTAGACGTCTGTGGGAAGAAAGTCAAAAGAACTGCGGTGGAGTGGGTTTTGAAAATCTTTTTGGCTTAGTCAGAACTACAAAATTGTGTCCCATCTGTCTACAGTGAAAGAACTTTCCCTTGCATATTACTCACAGAATAGCTATGGGATGTCTTCTACTGTGTTGTTTTATTCCATCACTACAGAATAATAGCACAGAATTTAGAAGAGCACAGGAAAGTTATCATTCTTAACATAGCTTGAATACACAATTACTGGAGAAATAAAAAGTGGGAGTTGCTTATGTGGAGGACTGCTAGTACTTATTCACTATAAATGCATCCAAACGGTACAATGTTTATAAAAGCAATATATAGTATATGCATTTATTCATTCCATTTTAGTTACAAGGAATTATCATGGTCAGCCAGTCTTAACTTCTGCCCCAGTGGTATCGTCTACCTCATTTAAAAAGTCCAGTGTTTGCCACAGAACTGGATCTTGTTCTCTAGGAAAGTATCTCATCCTGAACGTAAATATTTCTCATGACAGATAAATGACTTTTCATTAAATGTTCCAATAATTAACTTTTTAAGCACTAAAATCTGTTCTTTGTGTCTGAAATTGTGGAGCTTCAACGTCCATTTAATCTTCTGATACTTTTGCTAGAAAGAGGTGCCCATTGTTATCAGATTTTCACTCTGAATTTAAAGTAGTTTGTAATCAGGTTGTCTTTTAATATTTTTTTTGATAAAATAAATAGGAAAAGGACCTAGACTTTTTCATAATACCAGTCCTTTCAACATTCTAGTGGCTCTTCTCTAAACCCGTTTCAAATTTTAACATCATTCTTGAAGTGTGAATGCAGGAGACAGAACCCTGTTTCAGCATCAAACAAGACTGCTAACCAGACAAGCAAGATAATTTGAGAACCCAAACATACCCTTTAGCCATAACTCTATATTTTGGGCTCAACCTTAGCTCACTAGATCCCAAGACTTTTTCAGACACACTGCTTTCTGTAGTAAAACTTCTATTACCTTCTCATAAGCACATGACTTCATATTTAATTATACTGAAACTAAAATTTTGCTGTAGCTAACATGTCAAGCTATTCAGATCTGGCAATAGCAATACCTATCCATTATTCAGTATTTTCTTTGGATTGTGAACATATTTCAAAGAACTAATATACTTTAGCTCACTATTACATATTAAGTTGGTTTTAAAAGATATATTTTTTCCATAAACCTATATGGATTGGCATTCTTACTAATCCCCCTTTAATAAAAGGGTCTTACATCACTTACTTATCCCATTATTTCCAGTGGGACCACTGTCATGTGGACAAGTCTGTCATTATCCAGATCAACCTTGATTTACTGTTTTTGAACACATTTGGTTCCTCTACTATTCTAGAATTTCCAAATCATCTCAAAACTTTTTGGAAACTGAAGACTGATGATTAGGACAGTGGGTCACCTAGCTCCTAAAAAAGTTAAATTCAAACTATCAGGCTGCTTAAATTAAATTAAAAAGTTTAACACACTGATCAGTTGCTGATGGAACAGTACAGTCATCACTTACAGACAAATAGGTTTTCTAGCACAAATAAGTTTTAAGCAGACTAGAAATATTTAAATTACTCTACCCTTTTCCCTGTCCCCTGTAGCTATTAAGAGTCCTGACTTGTAATAGATCAATACCAATCTTCTAACGATTTTTACCTTACCACATTTTAAAATGTCATCTTACTGTTATTAATGAAGCTACTGATAGATTTTTAGTTTTTTTCTTTTAGCCAGGTATGACAGTTCCTAGCATCTAGTTACATCCACTGTTTTCCCATTAATTTTGAACTTGGACTGTTCTGGTTTTTTAAATTCTGTTCTAGGTAAAGTCAACATTGCCTTTACTTTTATGATACCTTTTGGAAAATCTAAAAAATTCTTCTCAAACACTTCCAAGTTATGATCCATACTTTTTCATTCAAATCTTTTCTCCGTTTTGATACAGATCATTTTTGCTGTTTCTTAAAATGACAACTACAGGGGACTGAACTTATATTCACCAATACAGCCATGACCACTGGATGATAAACAGGCACTAATTTCTAATTCTGTAAACAATTTTTCTTTACCTCTCAAGATGGCATATAATATGTGATTTCCTTATATTGGGTTCAACACTATTTTAGTTGAGAGGCCTGGTATCTAAAATTTCAGAGATTTTAAGAAAGTTCTGGTATGGAAGCATGGAACCTCTAGGATATTTCATTCACAGTTCCCCAAGTTTAGGAGGTTTTTGTTCTTACACAGAACAGATATCCAGTAAAAAACTGAATGATCTTATTCTCTCATGTGATGGATGGTCTGTAGAAGACAAGCAGGAGATCCACCTTTTGTTCATTACGTGTTAAAACACTGATCACTGGCCTCACTTGCACTGATGTCCTAGGAATAACACAAACCTATAGAACTATATACATCTACATGTATCAAGGCATCCATCTGATAGCAGACAGTATATTTAAGGCTGTAAAATGACCTGTGCTTCCACATTTAAATAATAAGTCTTTTCATATAAGATTTGTTTAAGCCCAGTCTTGCTTTGCAGACTTTTCTATTCCTTGGACTTCTGCTGTTGGCTATAATGGAATAAGGATCAGGTCCTTTACTGTGTGTCCATATACAGTCTATTGACCTCAGTTTCCATTATTTCAGAGTAGTCTTCTCATTAAAAAGAATTTTTAAAACATGAGGACAAAACCAATGAAAACTGAAAATAGTTTAAAAAACATTCGGGTAACTCTCAAAGTGAGTACACAGAGTAAGCATTATCTCTGCAATTCCTTGATGGTCAGTGAAGGTCACAAGACTATGTGACCTGAAAGATTGCTTCAGCAGAAACTCCTTGAAGCTACAGCACATTTAACTTTAGATTTTTCTTCATAATATTACCCTAATTACAAAGGTTTGGGAATGCATGCAAACCATTTAACAATGCAAATTTTCAAACAAAATAAAACTCTAGTGAACGCCAGAAGCTTAATTTTGACTCATCCATAAGTAAGTTGTTGCTAATGAATGACTCGCAGAACTTCAGTCCCTGACAAGTACTGGCTCTGAAAATAACAATATGTTCCCTTAGTGCTAAAAAAAGAAAAAAAATATTAAAATAACAAAACAGCTCTACTATTTATATGAATCCTTGAGTTGTCACAGTTCACATTATCAGTTGACAGCAACTTGTACCATGCAGAACAGAGTCATTGTTGGATTCTGAGAGTGCTCCATCTCAGTAAGGAGACCAGAGACAGATCAGATAATGAAGAATGTATGGTCATCTGCCCTTTAAGGTCACGCCTCTACTATGAGTTGTTGAAGTTGTTCGAGAAAAGTTTTTAATGGTTCTGTTTGTGCTGTGCTAAAATATATTCCTAAATAAGCAAAATATTTCATGCTTTCATTTTTTTCAAAGATCTGAAAGAAGTTATCTTTCTGCTGCATGGTCGAAAATGATCTTCTGTTGACTGTTTCTTTTTCCACATCAATAAATAATCAAATTCATTTCAGAAAGTATGCGTGATGGAGAGTATCGCATGTGGTATCTATCCATTCCTTTCTTCATACATATTATACCCTTGTAAAGAACCAGTATCTAAATAAAATAAAGCTCCTTATTTCATGTTGGTGGTCATCAGTTTTCTGAAGTCAAAGGGAATTTTCCCACATTCAGCTTTGATTTCCATCTTATCCCATGTCGAAGCTACCAATGGATATAACAAGAAATACACACATCTTACTGTTTAACTGAAATTTTTTCCCAACAAATTAAAAAATACTCCTTTTACTCCATACTGTCAGAAAAGATACCTCTGAAACTTTTGTATAAGATAGCTCATATTAAAAGCAGTAACAGCCCCCAAAATGCATATTCAACTATGTTGAAATACACTAAAACGAAAAAGCAACAAAAAAATTACCAATTTCAGATAGAGTTTATTTATAATGAAATTAAAAACAAGTCCTATGCTAATCACTGACAGCCTTGAAGTCTATTATGAAGCTGGAAAAGGCCATTTTGCTACATCCAGAGATGTCTTCTGTATTATTTCAAATGTACTGTAGTGTATTATAATACTAAATCTTGTTTTCATGTAAGACCATAGTGCTTTATGTAGAATATCAACTTATTTGTGTATTATCATTAAAAACAGTTTAAATGACATAATAATAATTAGATATACTATGTCTTCATTTTTGTTTGCATTATATTTTCCAGCTACTGGTTTCAGAAAATTACCATTAGTTTTGTTCTTCTCTTCATGAAGAGCATACAGTAATTTGCAAAATCAAGCAAGGATGAAAATGTGAGTGAAATGTAGGAATTTTTCTAATGAAATATTATTATTGCATTATAAATTATTGATAGAACACTCTGGAACTCTTTTCTGATGTGCTCATCCTTTTTAGGGAAAATTTCTGTAAGAGATACAGCTATTCTGAGAGTATGTTTGGCTTCAGATGCACGTTTTCCAACAGCACTATTAAAACATAGTCAATATAATGGATTTTTAGGGCCCATTCCAGAGTCCATACCCATGAAAACATCGCATTGAATTCAACCGCAGAATTGCCTAAGTGAGAAATAAAATTTACCCCTTTATCTTAGGTACTTTTATGGTACAACAGAGGTTTTATGTATTTATATTGAACAGATACTTGGAAAGTATTCCCATGTTACCATCACATCTTATATCTTAGCAATGTTACGCTGGCACCATCTTCACTGTGCATAACAGAAAACGTTACCGTGAACTACTCTTTTAATGTGAAGTTCTAACACTTCATTGACTGCAATCTAAGAGTTTCTCTTTCAACTGAAATCAATGACCAGGTGTGCTAAATGATTTCTATCAGGTTAACACAGGTGAAGAAAGCCCTTGAAAATGTCAGTAGATACCATATCTATTTGTTAAGCTCAACATGTTGCTAAATGTAGGCACAAAGCTTGAGAAGAGACACAGGCATTTGGTCGGTCTTCTGGCCTCAGAAAACAGCAGAAAAGCTTCTACCTTAATACAACCATGGAACTGAGAACTTACTGATAAATTTTAATGCTAAAATTCTAAGCAGCAACATTTTCCTTTACATCAAGCAGGTATGTAAGGCATTTTATATTGAACAATCTACAAAATGGTATAGCCAAAACTGTTTTCTACTCAAGAACTTTATCTTAGTACTAATCCATCAGTATCCTGGACTCCAAAGGATCATAAAAGAAACAGTCCATTAAAAATCAATGCAAAGCACAACACATCTACTAAAATAATAATATTAAAAAATACTGGAATCTGGTTTAAGAAATTTCTCTTGGCCTCCAGTTGTTTCTTCCTACCTGGCCCATCCCAATCTTCAGTCTCCACAGCAAGCTGCCCTGGTTTCTCTGACCTTGCATCGCCATCAGATTCTGCTGCCTCCTGGATGCCTTCTTCATTGCCTGAAAAACAATCAAAGAAATACAGTATTGACGTATTTCAACAGTGACTTTTAGGCAGAGCTCCTACACTATCCAAACAACTGCTTACATGCATTAAGTGAAAACATATGCATGTCTATAAACAGAGAGAAAATGAAAAAAAATATTATTAGACACATAAACATCTATGAGTTCCCAGTGATTCAAACAAGCTCTGAGTATCCAATCCTTCCAGTTCCGTGGAGATACAAATCTTGGAAATTAGTGTTTACTCCATATGCTTAAAAAACAGAATCACAACTTGCACCTAATTCTGTAAACCAATGCACAAAAAGTCATTAAGTTTGTATGTATAAAAGAGAGAAAGACATCAGCTTGTTAATCCCCAGGAACACATGCTTTCAGTTATGTGTTTTCTTGAATTGACACCTAACTGTTTCTTATGCATTGCAGATTAATGACACTGAGTACAAAAATATGGTCCACTAAATGTTCTGGCTTTTCAGGCAACTAGTGGAGAGCTACTCTGTGGTACTTCAGCATTTAAGGAATTTGCCCTTAAAGGTCATAATCCACAAGCAAGTCCCTATGATAATTTTCTCCCTATCAAGCTTTATCTAAAGAAATACAACATCTCTGATTATTTTTAGAATTTTCACCATCCGGAAGTACCTGAGAACATCTCTCTGCCTTCAGTAACTATCCATTACAAGGCTGTATATAGGACACATGGAAAACTATGATGAGGTTAAATTTTTAGAGATGACCATTTAACTTTTATTTGAAGAATTTCCTGTTGCAAGTGCAGTTATTTCAGTTAAACAAAGATTCTAAGCAAGCTCCATGCAAAAATACTTTGAAATAACCACTATGAAAATTACATTGAAGGTGAGGGGTTCAGGTAGTAACACAAAATAGTCTGGCCACAGTAATGTGTTAAATGACATCTCTGAGGGCTTATCCACGCCAGCACTTTATTGCGTTTGTAGATTTTTTTTTTTTTTTTACTACTAATCAATCCAAGAAACTCTTGCATAGGAAGACACTTTGAGGAATGGAAACAAAAAAACCCCTACATAAGTCAAATAGGACTGAATCATAGCTTAAATTTTTTTAGCAATCTTGAAACAAACTTTTTGAAAAACTGTGTCCCACAGAAAAGTGGCAGCACTAAAAACAAATGCTGTGTATTTTAGAATCTGCAAATCAGACCGTTGATTTGACAATAGGAGAGCAAGAAGGAGCAAAAAGCACAGCAATTAAGCAGTAAATTGTAATTTTTTTCCCCACTGATGATAACAAAAGCTTTTATTAGCAACATAGGTAAAGAAATGTGATTACAACAAACTGTACCAGATCCCCATACGTTATCACTGGAGCTATATTTATACCAGATAAGATTGCGACCCAGAGTTTTCAAGTACATGACTATATACAAACACTATAAAGTATTAACTTCATGTGCACATGTAACGTCTTGTAATAACACATTCTTCCTTGCATTCATAAAGCAAACAGTTTTTCAAATCCTAAGTATAAAAGCCTGGTAAATTACTTCTCACACAAACACAATACTATATTCACTCCAGACTTCGATAACAAAAATATAGCTCGGTGTATTCGTAGTACTAAAAATATAGTCCAGTGTATTCATAGGCATGTAAAGCAAAAAGACAACACAACTATCTAGTATAGTTTTCCTGTTAAACGCACTGTATAATTTTACCCAGGCATTTGAAGTTCACATGCTTCAGTTCAATCTGAAGTTACCTTTCAGAATACAGTCCGAAATACTCACATGCTGAAAAAGCTACCAAGTTTCTTAGAAGTAGTTTCAGCATTTGTTTTTAACCAACTACCCAACTTTGAATTAGCATTTGTAGAGTTACTTTGTAATAATCAAAGAGACCTCTGCTTTTTTTGGGTGGAATGAAGAACCTATCAGATATTTTTACCTTCATATTTCTATCTTCATAGCTACTTAACAGCTGCAACAAATTTGCTCTTTATTGGAGAGACACAAAGGACAATTTTCCAAGGTTCAAACCTGGCAAGACCAACTCCAATGCTCTCCAAAATGTTGGAAAGCACTTCACAACAAGGGCAATTCTGATCATGAGTTTCTGACTCAAGCTGTATAATCACCATAGAAAGCTCTTAACACGTTTTAGCATGGAATTTTTATACTAAAGAAAATGTTCTTCTTCCACTGTAAACAATAGATCTCTATGGACTAAATCAGGACAACAAAATTTAGAAATAATAAGAATTCTTTTAGAGCGAGCCCGAGCATGGAAAATTTTAGCTCCAAAATATAAAAGTTTTTCCTGGTTATAATACACGCAAACCTGGTGTTAGCATGCAAATTTAAGCATTCTTTCAATCAGTGCAACCAACCAGAATATCAAACAAACAAAAGTATTAGACTTGAAAGAGGAGGAGAAACTTATGTGAAAAGATTGGGCTGAAGGGCAAAAGAAGGACAAAATTACAGCTAAGGTATACAACCTACAGCACACTAATTAAGTACTGGGGAGATGAGGAAAGATCTGAAAACGTATGTTAACAGACGGCTTAATTTTTCATTAACTTGTTTTTTCAGTGTTTCATGAAGTATGTTGTTATTTGTTTTTCATAATCAAGTTTTCAGGAATTAATGCATGTCCTGTGCAAATAGAGTACAACAAAATGTGTAGAATTTACATTAAGGAAAATTTTGGTTTGCATCTATAAGTATTTCTAATTATTTGTGTTGATATTTTCTATTATCCACCAACTACCAAGTCCATGCATTACAGACCTGAAATATCACAACACTGATTTCTCCTGCTCCCCTATACTACTCTCCCTCTATACTGAAGCAATCTGTTTCTGAAACCAACAAACAGTGCATTACTGTGGGCTTCAGAATCCATCAGTGAAGCAAGTCTATCCCAGGCTCAGCTAAGCACCAAGATCAGATGAAAATGGACAACCACGTCAATCCATTTGGTGCTGGAGACACTGCAGCTTTAAGAAGCCAAAATGAGGCTTAGCACAAGAGCTGATAACAAAACACATCTCTCAAGCTTTTTTCTTTTCTTTCCCCTTACTTAATGCTACTTTAGCAGCTAACATTTGTTTAGTACAAAGGAGTTTCTTTCCTTACAGAATTTATTTTCTTTCCATTGTTTACTCTTTTTGTTCATTCACTGACTATTTTCCAGTCTCAATAACACCATTTTTTTATATTTATTTTAAAACTGATTACATTTTTTTTTTTCAATTTACAGGTGTAGACATTTAATTGGATCCAGGACATTATTTTTTTCTTTCTTCCAAGTCAAATCAAGTGCTTGTTGCCTTATATATACCACTCACTTTGCTACTAACCTGCTGATTCCTTTCTAATCCCATTGTTTTGTTTTTTTCTCATGCATGTTTCTTTACTTTGCTGCTCAACCAGATTTTGTATTTAAGTTAAAGGAGAAATAACTTTTTACCATCAACACCAAAGAGTGGTATAGCAGTACCGGCAATGAGAAATGCTCTAAAATGAAGCAAAACCTGCTTCTGTTTAAGTTTTTACTTCTGGCAACTAAGATCAGTAAGTGAATTCTGTCCTTTAAAAGAACATTATTGCATGAAAAAAAGACTCATAGGAGCAAGAATCTGTAGTATCATCTAGTATGTTGAGTCATGAGTCAATTAAGCCTGCTGGACTTTCTGTTATTTCTCTATACTTTGCATTAAAGCTATACTTTGGGCAGAATTCATCTCCTCTAACTTCAGATGTCTAAAAATTAAGCTAGTCCAGCCTACTTAAATAGATGCTCCTACAGACAGGGAAGAGAGAAACCTCCACACTGACTCATCCTATTCGAGGATGCCTGAGATACAAGACCTATCTTGGTGTCTGAGATAATTGAAATGAATCATCCTCTGAAACACACAGCTTAGACTAGGAGCCTATCTTTAGCCAGCTAGAGTTAGGTGAAACAAATCTCTGCCTTATGTTGAAGTACTGAATACACAAAATACTGCTTAAGTAAGAGGAAAAAAAAAAAACCTCTAATTCAAACTTCAATACTGTAATATGAATAGAATTTTCATCTTGACCTTACTATTTTTTACCAGCATTAACTGTTTCTGTTGCTCTTCAAAAACAGTTCCAAGTTTTTTAATGTGGTTTTTAATATCTTAGTATTTTTTTTCCTAGTAGGTACAAGGGAACACGCTAAACCACTGTAATTCAAGGTGGTACAGCCGGTCAGGGAATCTGAGGACGGTAAAAGAGATATATTACCAGAAACATGAGAGGAAGGACTCTAACATCTCTGACAACACTGACAAGTAGGAAAAGAGAGACTTGAATATTAACAAGTAATTTCACTTTAATCTTTTCAACAAATTAAAAGACTTCCCAATTTGTACTTAATCAGCTTGTACCACAAGTAGTTGCGATACTTTAAAGAAGCACATGGGTTGGCAGTTCTTCTCAACCCTGCTGTTTTAATCCATGTTGTTCCTATCAATATTAGGCTCTTACAGAAAGTCTCGTACAATGTAACTATTGAACTTTCCTGACTAGGAATGTTACAGCAGCTGTTAGTCACTCTATAATGTATTTTGCAATCAGCTAAATCAACAAAGTATTTTTAACAATGAACAGTTCAGAACTGACAGATCTACTTTCTTGTTCACAACCGCTTATCACAGCATAGATATCATATATGTTTGCCAGGTGCTTCCTATAGTTAGGATACCTTCACAGAAGCCGCTCACAAAAGATAAGGTCATAAAAGAGATGAAAAATGTGCAAGCTTCATACACTTATGGTTTTATCATCAGACAAAATAGCTTTGGGTGAAGGACTGTACTAGTCACGAACAGCACACGGCAGCTTCTATTAGAGTGAGAGAACATTAAAAGTTTGAAATTCAGTTTGTGTTCATTCTTCCTGGCAGCATAAATGTAAACCTAAATTGTTAACATCCTAATACAGCTGTTCAGAGTGAAACATCACTTCTCAATTATAATAAATCAATTCAGAAATAAATTGTTACGAAGCCTGTAGCATTCTGTAGTGCCAAAAGAGAAAACAGATGCGATGCAGAAACTTGGGGAGTCACTCACTGTAGACCTTAGTTCGGCAAGGAACATAACCTTACATATGATAACAGGCCAGTGCGACTGGTCGTGAAGGGGCAGGCTTTCCTGGGGACAGGGGGGAAGGGACCCTCTCCTTTCTGCCACAACCTACAACAGCAGTAACTCCAGATCCAACCAAAGGAGGATTCTGAGACTGCACATGTGAACTAGATGCCAGAGCTTCATAAACTATAAATTAGTGTTCAAAAATTGTCCTTTTTTACTTGCTTTATCACAATGCCTATGACCAGTAACACAGCTTACACACACTGATAATCTTGCTGTTGAATCCTAAGAAACACACTGTAACCTAAGAATCCTTGCCAGGAACCTCTCTTCAGAAGCAACACTCATGTAACTTTGAAACAAACCATATACAACTTAAAATACGAATGCAATGTACTTTTAATTCATTCAATGTAACTTGGTTTTTGGCAGCACACACTATTCTTAAGAATACCAATGACATCTAACAGGACTTAACTGTCCTTGTGGATTATGTCTTTTTAAAGGATTCTATGCATATATTTAACAAGCATAAGTCTCTAATTTTAATGGCAACGCAAGTTTTCCGCAGATATAAAACATTCTGGGTGTAAAACACATGTAAATAATGCAAATAAAAGTCTTTAAATAAGCTTTTGGTATGGAAATAGAACTCTGAGAATAAAGATACTAAATAAATTGGGAGGGATGTTTCCATACTTTGCCATATTTGGCATCTGGTGTGAGAACAATGTAAACAACTACATTGGCTACAGTGCCATGCAAATGGGTTTATTCTACAAGCCTTGTAAGGACAGAGAGACAGCGAGACAAAGAAGAGATATCTGGTACTATCACTACCAGACTCTTATCACTTCACCTGATGTGTTTCAGAAATAACTTCAGTGAAGCCCACCAAAGCCAGCTGAGACCCTAGTCTACAAATACAGTAAGTTTGATCAAAATCTGGCCTTCAGGTAATTGATTTGCTAACATACCTGAAAGAAACCAGCACTTGTGCATGATAATCCACTGCATTTTATTTCAGATTATATTAATCATCTCAATACTTTGCTTCTTTGCAAGCAATTATTGTTTTCTGTCATGCTGATTAACAACCATAATTTCTCCTGGGATAGATCTCATTTGAAATAACTGTATGTTTCCAGTTGCCCTAAGCACTCTTAAAATTATTTATCCAGCAAATGTCAGAAATAATGCACTGCCTCTTATCCTAACTTTTAGGAAAGGTCTATGAATATCCATGTGTCTGTGAGTACCTACATGTGTGCAAGCTGTTAACTCTCAAAAATAACAGTACGGAAACTATTTTGGTTCATATTAAAATCACCACTTCGTTTAACAAAATGACATCTTGACACAATGACATTTCAGCACAGTGATCATGTTAAAAAACAGTGTCAATTATTTCTAACCATTTCAGCTATGGCACTCTTCTCCTGGTATAAGACACTGCAGTGCAGCAAGTTCATCTAGCATGAGTCTGGCCTTCCTCTTTCTCTAAATGTCTGGTATGTTCTCATTATTGCACTGTTTGCTTTTGAAGTCCTTTCAAGACAAGGATCACTCATTCAAATGTACTTCCTGCAGAATAGTGGAAGTGTTCTCTAAATTGTATTCCAGACTTCCCTTCTATTAATGAGTTTTATATTTATCCTAATTTTTAGGGAGCAACTCTTGTGGCACCAGTACTACAAATGACTATCATTCAGATATACTGGTTACCCGAAAGCTTCTACAGATTTAAAAGGACAAAAAAAAAAAAAAGTCTTGCATCTTTTCAATCTTTCCCATTCAAATACAAGAACTCTATTAGACATATTCAAGTACCAACCTGGGGTTCAACTGACATAGCTCTAGGCACTTGATTAGAAAAGCAGCAGAGGCATGTTTTTAAAGATATTTAGATGCCCCAAACAAAGACTGTTGCTTTGTATAATTTTCAAAAACTATTTCAATGGAAATCAACAATCCATGAGATTCTAAAACACCCTGCAGCAGAACACAGATGACTTCAGAGACACTCTAGCAAGTTTCAAACTCTAAGTTTGAAGAGTCTTCTGTAAGTTCCTATTTTGACTTAATTAAACAACAACTGTTTCTTCCCCACTGCAGAACTACTACGTCTCTTAAGAGAATTCTTCATCCAACCAAAAAAATCTAATTTTATAACATGCAGCTGAAATCATTATCATATACACATCCCGTTTTCATGTGATTCCCACACACTGCTACATAACGAGGTAGCAATATATGTTTGTTCTTACCAAGTGAAAGTTTAATTTACCTTGTTGTAAACAGTTTGAGGCTTTTATTTGAAATAATCAACACTCCAGGTGCTTCAATATCAAAAGCAGCCAACTCCCTATCATTGGAGGTATGTTTCCACATACATGCTGTACTATACATGGTTTCAAAAACAATCTAGAATTCTATTAGTCAAACCCAAGAAAAAGACTTAGCAGTCATAAATAAATGCTTCCTTTACTCTTATCCACAAGAATCTATCCAGCAATAATATTTGTCCTATCAATATTTATCCAATGATGTCATAAATGCACCATTTGCTTCATTTCTTTTTTCTGATCCTTTGAGAGTTAAATTACTGCCAATATCCCCACTGCTGACTTATATAGTACACAGCCTGTGAGCAACTCTGCTTTTTGGGCTCAAGTTGACAACAATTTTTCAGGGAATGTCTCAGAACACTTCAAAAGTATTTAGAACTTTTGTGTCAAGAACACCACATTAGACAAAAAAAGGCAAAATGGAACTTCATTATAAATAAAATTAGTAACAGATGTATAGTACACATGAACTAAGAACATGTGGTGAAATTTGTCATTTGTGCATTTCGTATTTTAAAGAAGATTACCCTTATTAATTTGCAATTCATATTCTGTCAAATTTGAGCTTGAATTTAAGTCAATCCAAGTTCAAGTTTTGTGACTTTCTAGAAAGGGGACATTACACTACTTGTTGTAATCAAATAATCCCTTTCCTCATAGCTGTGATAGAATTTACAATTTCATTGTTCTTAAGAAAACCAAAATGTGCTGACTGAAAAGGCTGGAGTTGCTTTGATAAACTGCTTAAAGTTGAGTAAGCTGTTTAAGTGTTTCTCTCACTTTATAATTCTGTACAGTTAAAATAATGTTTTCTGTTTGGATCTATGTATTTACTTCTTGAAACACAGCTTGCTAGTTTCTTTTTGAGGTACGGTTTTCTGCTTCATGACCAATTATTTAATTTCTTGATTAAAAGAAGGGTTTGCTTGTCGAACTTAGGTAAAATTTTTATCCCACGAAAGTTTAGGTAATACCAAGATGGATTTCAGCTGGACTGACAATACGGCCCGAGAGGTTTACATATGGATTAGCAGTAAATAGAAAAGAGTGTAGGATAGACAGTCTCGTACTTGTTACTCTGGAAGCCTTTCCGTGCTCTCAAGTGAATGGTGAAAAAAATCACTCCAACCTTTTCAGGTGTCTCCTTTCTCTTCTAGCAAGAAAACAGGTGGTCCTCTGAGCTCCAGTAACAGGAAAAAATGAGAAAGCACGAGAGGTGAAGCACAAGGCAAATGCTAAGGTTCAGAAGAAAAAGGTCTCCTTTCATCCTGCCAGGATCCAATCTAATTCTGACTTAGCACCCTTCGAAGGCTATTATCAGAGAACCCCCTTCCTTTCTTTGTCCATATTCAGCATCTGACAAAAAGTATGGAAGATGCACAGGATTCGGTTGTTTCAGCTGCATGGGATACAGATAAACATATGGGAACCCTCACTCTGGGGAACACGAGAATCCAACACAGGTTCACAAACCAGTAAGAGGTAACTATTGTGGTTTTGGAAGGAGTAGCACTGTGAATTCTTTTGCAGATTCTTGTTATCCTAGGAGATGAAAATACATCATCACACATACATGCCCTCGTCTCTGCTTACCAAAAAGAATTAATGTGTCCTTCATTTACTCAGAAAGCCTACATAAAGAAAATGTAATGAATTAAAATAAATTTTTAAAAAAATTAAAGGAATACAAGCTCCAGGAGAACAGAAGTATTGCCAGAGAAAGATAATGTCAGGCGCAGGAGGGGGGGTGTCTGGTGCCAAGCAAAGCCGAGGGCTGTGCAATCACCTCTATCAGTGCTCTATCAGTGTCTACACTCCAGCCAAATCCAGAGAAAACAAGGAGTCAAAGATTCAGGTCAATAAGCTTATAGGCGATTTGCACAAACAGCTCCTCCAGCAAGGTAAAAAACAAAGTCATATTGGCTTTTCTTTTTTATTCCTTCTCTTTGAACTCCCTGGTCCAAACACACCCTGGAAATGTCAGTGTTATATGCAAGAATTTAAAGAGCTGAGCTTCTTAATCCTGTTAAGAAATAAGAACAAAGTTGCCTGTAAAGATCTCCTTATTGAGCTCTAAGTGATTATGGTATAGCTGCCTTATGCTGATCCTACTTCCACTTGCTATAGCAAAAGAGCTAGAAATTTGTCATGAAATCCATTACTGAAAAGGAAAGAAACATTATTGATTAAAAGGTTTCTGGTTAAAAAAAAAAAAAAAGAAGGAAGAAAAAAAGGCATAAATCTACTTTGTGATCCAGAAACAGAATATAGCAAGCATATTGTTAGTCATTACATGCCTAACATGAAAGAAGCAAAGAATATTTACACAGACGCACATAGGCATACACACGCAAAGTCATACTACAGAGGAAAAAGGGACACATAGAAATAATTTTCAGGGTGTTAAGAGTTTGGCTGGTATTATATATGGTAGCATGATAGCTTTGCACATGAAGTATGAAGGGAAAGATTAATGCACAGAAGAACTTAGCTTTGTATATGCTTTTTCTCATGTAGAGAATCACACTGCAGCTGTTTCCCTGAATCTCAAGCCTGGCTGCACAATCAGGTCACATGGTTTAACATAAAAAATTCCAGTCCTAAGCTGGTCTGGCAGGCTAGTGACAAAATACCATACATGAGCAGAAAACCTGGATCAGGTTCTGAGCTCATCCTCTCCTGCCCAAGTAGAATATGAGAATACAGCAGCAGGTATACACTCAGTATGCAGAAGCCCGCATATTCCCAGAGTTCTCCTCTTGCTAACTTAGAACTGTATATGAGTTTCAGACAGCACTGGATTCCCCTCATCCCCCACAAACAAAAATAAGCAATGTATCAGGAACTGCAACTACGCATCAACACTCTGATTTGCTACAGGCATACATAGAAGTTTGTGCTATAGATCCTAAAAGCATTGCATCATGAAACAATCAATCTTCATCCCACATTATGTATACCCCATATCTTCCTATATCACCACCTGAAGCACAGTTAACAGTGGGAAACAGAAGCCATTTGCTTTCCAATCTGCCACCAGTAGTGTTAAGGCCACTGAACCTCCTCCCACTGAAGGCTCGTGCCAATGTTGCCTTGTGATGGAGTAACTATGGGAAGCCTACAACACAAGGAACAAGCACAATAGCTATGCTACAAGCAAAGAACAAGAGAATTTACAAAATTGTCCTGGTATGCATGGTAGCAAGAAATGGGTACGCTTTCTCTAATTATCAGATATGTACATTCCTCCATTTGCCTCTTTCTTCTGGAAACAGTCCCACATTTTCTCTCTTGATTATAGTCCTGCCTCCATTTTCTTCTCTTGCCTTTTTCCTTCTCTGAACACAGCTGCTTAACTACCTACTAATCTCAAGTGATCTCTCTCATTGCTCAAGATAACTTTTCCTTTGAAAGTTAATCCCTCATTGAACACTTCTGCTAAGAAGGTCACAAGGAACTGCAATTTGTATAGCCAGTTCCCACCCTTACCAAGTAGACAAGGCTCCTATTCTCCTTGCTATTTACAGAGAGGAAAAGGCGACACCTCCATATGAGTATGGCAAACTTGCTAAGCAACAGATGAGATTTTTTTTTTCCTGAGGGTATCTAGGCAGGATGACAGCAATCAGAGACTAAAAAGCCAATGATAAACTACTTCACAGCCCAAATGAACTGGATTTAGTACTTTGTTTTTAATCCCATCACCTCCAATTTATTGGCTTTTGTATTGTTCTGCTGTTTGTGCCCCTTTCTTGTATACGCCCTCTTGATTTTTTTAGCCCCATCATGCCTCCAGCTCACTTCTTCTCTTGTAACTGTTAGCATCACCTCACTTTCTTATTCCTACCTATAAAAAAAGTTAATCTGTATGTACTATCTCCTAGCTTCCACAGAAGGCTTTCAGCCATCTATTCTATCACTCTTCCCTATGGGAGACAGGCTACTTTCTCCTTATTCAGACTACCTAAATACTGGCACTTATCTAATAAATCTTCTAGATCTGAATTTAATCTGAATTAATCTTAATCTGATACAGACTCTAATTCCAGATATCCACTATCTGGACACTAAAAAAATCTTCATAAACAGAGGTTCCAGGCTACTACAGGCTTTGTGTGGACAGCATCATCAGATACCCTCTTTACCTGCAGTGCAGAAATTTGTAGTAACTAAGCATAAACAGCAATTTTCAAAGGCCACAAACTGACAAAATGCAATGCATTATCACCAAGGCTACCTCCTACCAAATTTTTTGTTTCTACTCCAAAGATTTAGACCAGCGCAGCTTTGTAGTGGAAGAACACTATGACTGTGTTATTTATTATGGCTGTTTCCAAAATACTCCCTTTCCCCTAATCTCACTGTCAAAACTGCAAACAAATCAAACTTCTAACTGCCATCTATTCTAAGGCTCTTCTAAAATACTCATTCTTGGATGGGAAACTTCATCCAAAAGGTTAAAAATTCACAGTTGCAAGCTTACACCGATCCCTGATAAATAGTAGGTTGCTAATTTCCATTTTGCTTTTAATATTTACATGCTTAAACACTGTTCGATTCTTCACATTTGAGTGTAAATGAAGACTACATAGGAATAATTATTCACATGTAGCGAAGTTAATTGTGGTTTTGTGGTGTTGCCAAAGTGGGGGGGGGGGAGGTGGAATTTTCCAGATTCCTTGTCGTAAAAGCCATTAATGAGCAAAAGGAGAAGGGAAAAATAATAGCCAAAAGTCATAATTTTGAAAATGGAGAAGTTGTAAAATGACATGTAGCTCAATCAATGTGATTAATTTGCTTCACACTTTGCAGACGCTTTTGCCTTCGCCTTCTAATTCTGGCAACTATTCTCCTGAATCAATCTCACAAACCCAAATTAATAAGGTGGGAATGACAAGTATGGCTTTATAAAGGTTAGCTGTTTGCAATTTAGACAGTAAGAGACTGCTCTCTGCTTATAATATGATCAGGCATAGTTTGACAGGAAAATCTCTTCAGTCAAAAAGCCAAAGTTATCAAGTTGTGAACCTGTACATCCTTTACTTTCATTCATCTGAATGAATTGTGAGTTCAGTAAATTTTCGCCTTCAGTGCCTAGTTGGGATAGTTAAAAGCCTCTGGTTTTAGGTGATTCTTGGATTTACAGACCTGGGGAAGTACGAAAAACATAGCATGGGTGAAACCTCACAAACACCTCCTCCCCAACAGCTGTGCCATCTATTGCCCACGTCTCTTGATTCCCGCAGGAAGACCCACTACTCATTTCTCCTCTTGTTCTGGGTCAGCTAGGAAGAAACCCCAGGGGAGGGAAATGGGGAGCCAAGACAGATTAATATTTATATCCAATAAAATGCCCTTACTTTCTAGAACCTTTTCTAGAAATGGTCCATGCTAGCAAGGGGAGAATGCAGAGACAGCATAAAGGATTCCCATGCCAATTCAGTTATTTTCCAGGAAAAGGAAACCTATTAGATGAGAAAACACGGATCTAGAGTTATTTTTCCCTCCTTTGAAGATAACTGGTTTACAGGCTGCCAATACTGTCATAGAGCAAAACAAAAATCAGAAAGTCAGGCCCTCCAAAGAGAAATTAGAATGCATTTATTTGTTCTCTAACCTATTTGGTACATATATAATTTTAAAGCTTTTATTCACGATGTTAAAGAAAAAATATTTTTAGGAAAAAAAAGTTTATTTCTCACACCATCTTTTAATTTCAATACTGAAGCACTACAAAGAAAAAAAAGGTTATGAATGATTAACAGATTCACAACAAATACCATGAGAATTAGTCTCACTTTTAGTATTTACTACATAATACAGTCACAATCCCTTCTACTACGAAAAGGGCACAAAAGAAATTTATTTGCTTTCCAGATTAGTTTTGTCTTCTTGGGTTTCAGCCTCAGAAAAACATATGTGGCCTCATGCTAACGACACTGAAGATGTGACACTGAAGAAGCAGGACATTCAACAGATGTTGACACATTAATAAAAACCAATACATTTCTAGTCTCCCATTCCATCCTCTTCCAGGGATATTCTCAACTTACTTCAAAGTGGGACTTTCTGTCACACTGCCTCAGCTGGAAGTAGATTAGGGGTTTTATGTGCCCCTTCATCCTCAGAAATTTCCTTTTCAACTTTTCTTCTGCAGCAGTTGCAGTGTATAGGTTTAAGATTCTTTTATAACTACAACATACTTGGAAAAATAACTGCTGGGGAGTCAAAAGGTATTCAGCTTGAAGAATCAGCAGATGTCCTTAATAAAACATACGATAATCAAGATTCAGATTTAAATGTATTCCCATTTAATTCCTGATCTTGTTTAATACAATGGCCTGGATTCAGTGTTTTCCCTGAGACATGTGTTCATTAAAGGGAAGTGCCAATATAACTTGAAATTCAAGATGAATTTGAATGATTGCTATAAACAAACAAAATATGTATTTTTCTGAATTTCACCCAAAACAGTAGTATTTCTATTGGTGGGCCCTGGAAACACAGCAAAAAGTTAATTATATATGAACTGATGGTGGTGCATAGTCTTACATTGCTGACAGAAGGAACTCAAGAGATGCCAGTATAACAATTATGCAAGTAGTCGTTTAAATAATTATTTAGTAATGCCAGTAACAGGAACAGTACTTTTTTTCAGCTAAGGAAAATGGTGTCTGAGAGGCATGTGAACAAGTGAATTACACAGTAATTGCAGTATTTGTTTACTGCATAGTTACAATAGCACTTAACTCCGCCTGTTTGTAAAGCATTTCCATCATAATCTGGACTCTCTTCCCTCACAGTAAGATTTGTAGCAGCTAAACTCTGAACTATTGGCTAGACTTTTTTGATCTCTTAAGATGGCTTACTAAGTATCAAGAACCCATAGTGCAAAAAGTAAATTTTTTTTTCAAGAGTTTGTAAGCTACAGATAGGACATGTAGAAAATACATTTTCATGCCTTCCCCACTGATGACTGAAGACTCTGTAAGAAAGACTAATATTCTGCAGTCATAACATTTGACTCTTCTAACGAATTTATTCTACTTTGTCCAAGACAGATGGAAATAATATAAAAACAGGGGCATATCAAACTATCATGAGAAAATGTATGTCAGTATCTGGGAAAGAACAGAAAGACAGATAAGTCATTGATATCCAAATGTCTGAGGGGGTTGTGGACTAACAGAAGAACATCACCACAACAACTCCAGCTATTTGATAGGCATCCTTACCTGCAGAAGACAAACAATAAAGCAATCAAGTGGAAATCTGGCAGGAAGAAGGTTAAATCAATCTTCTAAATAACAGTACATGATAGTGAGCTTTTTCTGTCAGCTGAATGGGAAACAGCACAACCTTGCAGACTGAACACTGGGTAAGAATGAATCGGTGTGGCTTATGCTAAAATACCTCTATCTTCAATAATTTGCAAGTAACAAATGCATCAAAAAGGCATCTGCAACTTTAAAAGTTATCCTTTCACAAATCACTAGTTTTCTACCATGCATAATAAGTTCTATAATAAGCCCTATTTTAATCCTAGAATCTACAGACACAATCTGTTTTTCTAGCAATGTTTCCTAGGCAAAGAAGCAATGAACAGACATGCTGCATTGCTAGCTTCAGATCTGATAATAATTGACTTCTGAGGTCTGTTCTCTACAGTTAAATACATAGAAAATAACATTCTTGGAGGAAAACATTAAAGGCAAGACGATTCACCTCCCTGAAAAGTACATCTTCCAACACATTTAAACATTTACTCCTTACCAGACTTAATTCCACAAGTGACTCATTTTCCTATTTTTAAGGTACTATATTAATAGGACTTTTTGTACATTTTAAACCAAAAAAATCTTTTTGACCAATTGGATACAGTTTGGCCAGTATTCCCTCAAGAGGTGGGCTACAATGATTACCTTTATTACAAAAGTATTCCACTTCTTCACAGCTCAGATTTTCAGGCTCAAATTCTGCAGAAAAGCTTTCCTCCAACGGAAAGTCTTCTTTTGAGATAGTATCATTTTCCTCAGACAGGCACTCTTCTTCTTCATCCTCAATGGCATCTTCAAGGGGCCCTTTAAAAAGAATCAGGAACACTGTGGCAAAACCATCTAACAGGACAATGTGAAATAAAACCTTAGTGAACTTATAACTGGGGGTCTTTTGCTAGTTTTTCCTTCCACGGCTGTGTTCAACATTTATTAGAATTGGACAAATAAAATTTTATGGAAATTGAAATTGAAAGTGACTGTTTTCCTGATGACTTCAAATCAGAATACACAAAGTGTTATTAATAATATGTATTAATACTCGCACATGGCGGGGGGTTCATTATTCATTGGGCTCTAGTACCAAATGCAGACAATTTTAACAATGGAAATCAAAGCTCTATTTGTAAAGCCACGTAAACAGTGAAGAGCCTTCTCTTGTTTGTTAGTCATTGTTTTTTGATGCTGAATTACAGTACTTAATAGATTCCCTTTACAGGCTTCGTTTCTTGAGTTAACAGTACTGACTACAGTGAATTACTACAAAGGTACTGACAGTATAAACTTCAGCTTATTCTGCTATTTTGCTTCAACTAGCACCTGACAGTATCCATGATCATTCATTTGCTAGACTCTTTAACAGACTCCCAGTCAATGGATGGGACTCAGACAGACTATCACTTCATTTCAGAGAGGCCAAACAACCATCGTGGTAAACTACCAGCTGAGGGCTACAGAAACATAGGCCAGTTACAGAAGCAGGGAACGAATCTGAATTTGAAATGGCAGCCTGAGGTCTTTGATTATTCTTCTAGTTACCTAGACATACTATTGCTACAGATCCTCTTGAAAAGCCAGTGCCTGACAGATCTATAATACAGAACGCCCCGGTTACCAATTGGAATGTACTCAAAAATTAAAATTTCTTCTTTCTTATATACACACTTTTCACGATCATTGGTTAATAGTAACTATTTGCTAAAGACATCTCTTGTGCAGGTGTAGAATTTTACCCTAGATTTAAATAGAGATTTGAAATAACTGAACATATTTTAATTTAACTAAGATTTTATTAAATGTCAGTATGTTTCAAAATCCATCTTAAGACTGGATTTCAAAAGAGAGATTTCATTATACGTGGTTGAGGCTTGAAAAAAATTACATATTTCACTCTCCAATGAAAGCACAGGCTCATTTATAATTGACTGAGTACTTCTTCCTTGAAATGAAAGCTAGCCAGCTAATGAAAAAAAATGTAATTTGTATTTATATGATAGTTTTCCAGTATTAAATACACTATTCCTATATAATCTATCATGCTGGGATACAATACATAAATTATTCTGTTGCGTTCGATGAAAAGGAAGGGATAAATTTTTAAAAGAAATCAAATATTGACTACACTCTAATTTTATGTAATTTATTATGAACCAGCGACTACCTACATCTATTAAAACAGCAAAATTCACTTTAGGCTAGGTTGTGTAATTCTTGCTTCAGAGGAATATGATGGTTACTTTTTATTGAAATTGATTGAGATTCCCAGCTGGGATTCCGTAAATTAATACAGCTTACTATCTTTCATGGAAATATGACTATTTGTGCCAGCTGAGAATCTGACCATATGAACCCACTTTTGTGGACACATACTCACCAACTGTAGCTGTCATTCAACAATATATCTCCTAAAATAAGGGGCTATTATTATGGCTGGAGAAATAAAGATTCTCATTATCAAAGTATCCATTACTGTTAATTGCACCTTCTAGCCATGTTGGGAAAAAATCCAGCAACTGCATATGCACAGGGAATGAAGAGTGGATACTGCACTGTACGGAATGGAGAACAAAGCACTAGCACACACTGGAGCAGTGCACTGCAGCTAAACATGGGCAGTTTGGGCAGCTTATGTGTGTCCACTTTCATGGCAGAAATGAAAGCACAAGGGGTTCTGCACAAACTGACAAAAAATACCTTTCAGATTTCATCATATTATTAATATGTGACATTGTCTGTAGAGCCATTTACTGGTGTGCACTGGTAACATCTGGATAAATAAACTAGAAAGGAAAAACACAATGAAACAAAAAATATGCTATTTTAGGGAAATGTAAATTTCTGCCATGTATAAAGATGGATAAATACCATGTTTTGCATCATTTCAAAAGCAGCCACATGCCTTTAATAAATTTTCCAAATATTTTAAATTTGGGGAAAAAAATGTAAACATCAGCCAGCATTTCAGTGAAAGTCGACTTCCTGCTGAATGACTGGCTCTTTGTCATTTGACTTTTTCAATAAGTGACTTGCAAAATATAGCAAAAGCAAAATACCTGCAAGTAATCCAATTGGCATGTGTACATGACATTTAGGTCTGTTTCTAGATGTTAAACTGGTTTGTTTGATCAGGTCACCAGTACCTAATCAGCAAGCTAATAATCACCATACAGTAATTAAGAAAAGAATAGAAGTGCAGTTAGTATGCTTTCATTTGCAGCAGTCATGGAAACACACACCTTATAATTTCTATTGACACTGTTTCCAAGAAGGCAGAAGAAAAACAATGTACGCACCAGCTCCACAGCGCAGGTTCAAACCCGTCTTTTTGTGGGTTGGGACTTTGGCTTTTAAGCAAATCTCAGACTAAAGAAAAACTCTTGAGAAATGCTTCCATAGATACATCCTATGTATGAACAGGTATGTAACATTTCCTGAAGTTTCATGTCCAAGCATTTGAAAACAGAATTGTAAATGTTGTCACATACAAACGAGATCAGAGGTATGCAGGCATCTACACCGGGTTTTGCTTTGCGTATGCCAACCCACATATAAAACCCAATGATGTTTCTCCAGTCGCATACAGGCATGCATCAGAGCCTTACGTAACAGTTCACCTCAGGGGCTGACATCAGACGCTGCACTCCAAAAAACAGCATGACTTTTGTTGAAATTGAGGGATCAGTGCATAAATATTCTTCTAGGTTTCAGGCTGCTGCTGCCTTGTCTGATTCACCCATCTACAACCTGATCCTTGGGACAAATTCTGTCTCGTTCATGTTGAGTCGTCTTTTATTTTTTAAGTGTTCAAATACATTCAGCTCATGCCCAGAGCTATAAACTGATAACTTTAATTTAACTGATAACTTTAACTAAAGAGTAAGGCATTGTTCAACATGAGTAAGACCAGCCCACAAGAGTAACAGCAAAAGTAAGTATTTCTTGGTTGCTAGTTTCATGTGAACTGAAATATCAATGCCTGATTTCTGTGGCTATTTTTAATTATCATTCAAACACAGAGTGGGTTAAAGAAAACAGTAAAATCAAAAGCCACTTACTAGTTAAGTATAAACAGATTAAACTCTCTATTCTTGACTACTCCAATTACTTGCACATAAACAGACAATGAATAAATTTTCAGAACCTCACAATAAAGATTGTATGGAATTACATATTCTTGACTAATGCAAATACATAAACTCTGCGGGCTTATGTTCGCCTAATTTGGCCACGTGCTTCCAAAAACCTCTTACTGATATCAGTAAGTCAAGTCAGCTAGAGAACTAAGAATTTATCTGGTTCAAAAATGTATTGGTCAGTTTTCAAAGTTTACTAGCTCCTTTATCTAGGGAACAACGTACACAGCACCTATTCAACTTCTTCCCTGATTTAAAATACTTAAAAATACAGAGACATATAGACAAAAATAAATGTTTTTAAAAATAACAGTTTCTTTCAACTGCTTTCTCTGATTGATAGTGCTTTTTTTTCCAGTTGTTATTATGTTGATGTATTACCTTCAACAGTCCAAATACAGCTTAATCAGTTACTTTAGTACTATACTTTACCTTCTGCATTTCTTTTAAATTGTTGATTTAATTTAACAGTATTACACCCAGTACTTATACTGATCATGTTATTAAGCACCTATGGCACAACATGTACTATGTCTGCTTTTATTTCAACTGGAACAGGGTCAAGGTCCCATCCCTGTTCTGCTGAAAAATGCTTTTCAATAACTGCTGATTAAGTGTGATATTACAACCAACAACTGCCATAATGACACAGCAATGCAAATCCAAATAATTCGTACTACTGAAACTCATCTGAGTGTCACAGTGGTCTGACAGCAAACAGCTCTGAGATATGATTTTAAATAAAACAGTAAAATTTCAAACTGAAATGGTTTAAGAATTTAGTTGAATAGTTAATTCCAGAGGTAGTCTAGATGTTTGTTTTCTCATTTCAGCAATTCTTTTCCTATTAGCACTTTGAAAAAGAATGTGATGTAATCTAAGGAGAGGTGATTCTGAAATGCTTCAGATTAGCTAGATACATGATAAACAGTTAAGAACTCCCAAATGCACTAGGTAAAAACTCAATTTCTAATCTTAAACTGAAGGCAAATGAAGTCTCCATTACTTCATTCTAGATTTGGCATGAAGCCTTGAAAAAAACTATTTCCTTTATAGAACAAGCAAATACTTGTGTTGTACACAACACAGGAGATTTTGAGGGGCTTGGTAGTTCCATTTACTCACTTGGTACTTACTCCGTTTCATGAATATTTATTGATATGACCATAACTCTCAAATATTTTTTCAAATAACATAGATAAACAAGAGGCAGTAGAAAACAGTACAATCAGTGACAGCAATGAAGGAGTTAATGTGGCAGAAATCTATATGGCTTAGTGGACACAGTAGTCCACTTCAAAAAATCACCACATATAATTTGATACAAATAACAATATCTACTGAGGAGAGGCTGACGAGTGAGCTGCATGTGCCTTCATGGAGAAAATTACTTCTGATTGAGGCCACTTGGCAGCACAGTGTGGGGAAATCTGAACTGTGCTCCCTAATTTGTACCAGATTTACAGACACTCAAGCACATATTTTTTAGCACTATTAATGTATTAAATAAATAAATCTTTCTCAAACAGTCATATACTTCTACATAAATCCAAGCATATAGATACACACACACAAAGATAGCTAAGTGGCAATCTTTACACAATGAGTAACAGATGCTACCTCAACACTTGAAAGGATAGGCCACATTTAGCAAAACAAAACCAACACTGTAAGAATTTCAATAACATGGAAAAGTGTGAGAATGAACCACCAAAAAAGGGTTTACATTCACTTAACGAAAGACGCTTTTGCTACGGTAAACACTCCTCTGAACACAAATTTGAGGATCAAACCCCTTGAGCCTGTTAGTTCTGATACAGCAATGCATGACTCCAGTTTTATGGTACTATAACCATAATGAAATAATTGAAAGTCAATAACATTAAGCTGGGTAAGTAAGTTCTGTAATCATTTCTCATAGTCAAATTCATCAGACTTCTCCCTAAATGAAACCACTTAAATGCATGCTCAAATTAAGCACATGCTTATAAGCTTTCCTGTCCAGTGCTTTGCGCTTAAAATGCATGTATCCTACAGTGGGAAAGTATCATTGAAATAATTATCTCGTGAAAATGTTAAGTGGTTAGCTTCCTTCCCACCTACCAATATTCTCCTACATTCCCAGAGCAGCAACATAGATCAGTGCTCTTAACAAATTAAGAATGCTTCAGCAAGTCTACAATACTTGACAGTGAGTGGCTGGGGAGAGGTTAATGAGTATAATTAGTAGTAGCAGTAGCATTAAATAATAACAACTCCAATAACTCAGAGAGGCCTGAAATTCACTGGATCAACATCATGAATTTTGCATGTTCTGTGTGATCCATCCAGTATTTCCTAGGAAAACACACTGCCACACACAGATTATCCTTAGCTTATGGTAAAACCAAGGTATGTGATGCTCTCTGATTACAGAGGGAAAAGCTTCGAAAAAATCAATCTATTTGTCTCCTGTTTCAACAAGAACGTTTTCTTCTAAATACAAACAATTAAATAAAAAAAACAGCAGGCAAACACTTTATATTGATTCACATGTGAAAGACACAGGGAACTTTTTTCCTAAAAATTCAGTCAGAAACATTAAAAATGTAAAAGAGGGTTCACTTTATTTCATTTTAAATATGGCAGTGGGGGTGAAGACACCACACAATAGTTCAGAGTTAGCTTCCTTCTGGGAAGATTTCTATACAAGATGACTTAGCTACTTCTTCAGCCTTTTGGTTAACTCAAAGGAGTGGTTGTTTTCAACCACTGTGCTTTTACAGCAGCCTGGAGACAAGTTTAACAGTGATGTGAACAACCCCAACAGAAACAATCCAACTTCTCCTTCTTTTGGGGAAGAAATTTTTACAAGACATTACCAAAAATATACTCCCAAGTTCCTCACTGGGAAGCTGGCTTTCTCTTGTGTGTTGTAGAATTTTTTTTAAGTGTCCAGGCTCAAATATTTTAGACCTTATATGTTCAACCAGGATGAAGTCATGGACTGATAAAATACAGGAGATGAATATATACTGTAGCAATCAGAATAAATTTTCAGTTTCTGTCGAGCACTAGGACTGTCAGATACTGTTCAATCACTGAGACTTTCAATATTCCCCTGAGAAGGAGAACCTCCAACTAGAGGTATCTACATGAATTACAGAAATGGAAGTACACGAGTCAGCAGCTAATATCACAGAAGATAATAAAGGAAAATGGTAACAAAAGTTTTCCTACTGAACTAGTTGCTCCCCCAACCCCAACAACCTGACCCCATGACTGTCCATGCTACTTCTCTCTCTTGGCTTTTAGTTAATAGTGATCCCAATTTTCAATTTTCTTCATAAAAAATATTGCCTCTTCCTTCTTTCCTGTGAGAACTAAAAATATTTTAATCACATAATTCCATGAGAATAGAGAGAACAGGCCAAGAGAGGTGCCTAAAATACTCTTCTGTTAGATGATAGATGGTAATACCTAATCTTGACAAACTGACCGCTGCAGGAATAGCTTTAAAATTAAGCATGCTATTGGTAGTAGGTAACTTAAGTGCAAACTGGGAAATCAGTTTAGAAAAATATCCTTAAATATATTTCTTAAGAAGGTCAATACTTGTCAAACAAACCACTCCCACTTTTACTAAAATGCTTCCCTCTTCAGTCCATTGAGTTCTCTTTTTAGCTTAACTAAGTTATTTCTGTAATTCCTGTTACATTTTTACAGCTATACTCAAGAGACACAATGCTACCCGTACACATTGAACCTCTCCAGTCTGTTATATAAATTGGCTGAACTTCAAAAGTTTTGTCCAGATTGGAAGATTGCACCAATTTGTGAGTGACTCGTTACATCTTCATTGTGGCACCCAAGTAGAATGAATCATTTCTCACTTTCAGAGTGGGAGAAACTTTATGACCATGATTTAACGACCAACTTAATAGAAAAAGGAATGGAAAAGAGCTGCTCTTTGGACACTATAAATCCATACCAACCTGATGTAATTGAGCTTAACAGCAAGTATGAAAGTATATTTCTGTAGCCAAAAAAAAAAAAAAAAAAAGAGTTATTTTTAAACATAAGTTCTTCCTGCAGCCACTCACTTTTAACTTAAGTTGCATCAGGGGATCTGGTAGGAAGGAAACATTTTTATTAATTTTCCCCTTATCTGTAAGAAGAATGCTGATTTTTTTTTTTTCATTTACGTTCCTTGCCTGCAGGTAGCAAACCAAGAAAATCATATAGCAGAAATTTTTCCTTTTGATTAATTTTTTTCCATGTGTTATGTTATTTCTTATATATAATTGATTTCAGGTTTTGCTCGTAGCTGTACATCTTTTTTATATCTGTACCTACTGCCTTCCTTCAATCAAGAAAGTTGAAGGAAATTACCTGAATTTTGTTAAGTTTATTAAAAAAAGAGCTCTGTGAATATTTAAATTGAGTTTTGAAATGCTAATACATGAAAGATATTAGAGAATTTTAATAGTAGGTTCAATTTGACCCACAGACTATTGTAGAAAGGGTCAAATTTTATTCAAATTATTTCTTTACAGCAAAAAACATGAACCCTTTGATTTTATAAAAGTAGATTAATATTCTTCACTGCTAGGTCTTTTGGCTCTTCGGTGCATGACAGTATTAACTGTGCTTGTATATAAACTTTTCAAAGACCTTTAAATGTTTCAGTAATTTGGAACCTCACTTTCATTTATCCTCTTGTCTTCTTTTCTCTTACCATTATCGAAGAGGCCACAACAAAACTGACAGTGCCTACAGTCAGTTTGCTCTGGGAGACAAGGCCAGGATATTTCTAATCAATAAAAGTGAAATGATGAAAAAGTGGCCATTCAAAACATGCTTAGGGAGACACTGATTTCAAAAAAATAGTGTGCAAGTGTACCATTAATGCCAAAGTTTCATTTGCATGGGAAAAAAAGAAAAAAAAGGTGCACAGAAGATGAACTGCAAGACCCTTGCAGTTAAACGTCAGACCTCCATTTTTAAGTAGGGGCTCAGGCCAACATACAGGTTTAGTCCTCCAATACCATTATCCATAGAAGAGTCACAGCAATTCTTTTTACTTTTGGGGCTCTGTTTTGCAAGGTGCACCTTGTTTGGCTCATTCAAGTCAGAAAGAACATATTTATCCTGCAGATGAATGTAAGGGTTTATTGATTTTACCTCAACACAAGCACAGAGAGAATACCAAAAAAAGGCAAGTGGTGTGTGGTAGTTATTACACAACTTGTACAGGCCGAACTAATCGTAAAAGATCACACTCATTTACCAAATGAATGATGTTTTGCCAAAGAACTGAAATTGTTTTGAAATACAAGTGTTATGAAAGGCACTTAAAAGAACCTTCCCCTCCTCAAATCTTCCCACCTGCTGGCAGTCAAAGTGTTGCTGTACTATAAAACCCTCAAGGTAGGGATCTTTCTACGTGTGTCTCTCAATGCCATAAGGAACAAGCTTTTTTTTTAAGATGCAATGCACACAATGACAGAAGATTTAACAGTTGCAACTTCATTCTGGAATTCCTACTCCCAGGAATAAAGGTCAGTGGAATTTTTAATAGTGATTTCCTTGGTACTATGATTCCAACGTGACTGCAAAACTGGTAGCAGTGAAGGGTATGAATCCAGAGGCATCTTAACTGATCCCATGCCACTGTATGAAAAGAAAACCTATAAAGTGTGTTTCAATACTCTAAAGAATGAAACAGAAGATTATCTGGATCTTCTAGAACTAGCAACATTGTTCTGTCTTCTGACAAGAAGTGATAGTAAAAGTTTCATCTTGGGAAGGGCTTTTTTTAAAAGTATTAATTATGATGTATTTATATCATTTTGAAAAATAACAGAAATAACAGTATCTGTTCTTGCTCTAAGGGTAAAGTGGGTAATTGAAATATAGAAAGTGATTTAAACTAGAAAAGAAGGGGGAAGAGGTTTTTGCATGAGTAAGTCACCTACTGTACAGTCACTGATCCTGATTCAGCTGCTATTTTTCTTCCTGAATACACAAGTAAAATAGCCAATTAGGTCCAAAGTTTAAAATTTTCTCAACACCTATACATGTTAGCAGAACTGTTTCACACCTTTCAGCAAGTTATGGGCCTCAGTCCCATGATTTTTCAATAAGCTTTTTGGAGGATTCTTCTAAAGACCTTTTTATGTCCTTGGGAAGCCACATCTTTGCTCCCAATGATCCCTCATCCGAGCAGCCACACAGCCCACTTCAGTCCCTTCGCATGTCCCACCAGTTACTCTTGCCAGATTTATAGAAAAACTTGAGACAACAGGTAATTAATACCTTGTTACAATTATATGTGCACTTAGACTTAATTTCCTTTGTCTACTTTTGCTTAATCCATGCAGTGTCAATAGGACAAATTTACAAGTGTTATATAGTCCATATAGTGTTAATGCACCTGAGCTAGGACTGAAACGCAAGGTGTCAGTGAAGCAAATTTGGGGAAGTCAGTTCCTAGGCAGGAGTTTACCTCCCAGTAGAACTGAAATGACTTTTCTCTACTGTGTTTTCACTTAAGCAATTTGTGTGTGTAACCTTCCCAATCTGAAACATTTTTACATCATCAAGGCCTAAACATTCAGTGAAAAGCACTGAAAGTGAGCATCAAAGAGCACGTGTTTAATGACTATGAATGGACAGTAAGCTGCATAAGCTGTTTATAAATATTTCTTTCCTTCCATCTACAATATTTATGGTGGCATTGGCATTTTAATTTTTTCTTTTTTAGAACAAGCACTGTACTATTATATTAGAAAGCAAGAAAACAAATAGTCACAAAAAAAAAACCCAACCAAATCATTAACTACTTTCCCATATGAAAGATTTCAAAAAGGAGTGGATTCTAGTTGAAACCAGATTTTGGAAACTATTAACAGATGCTAACAATGACAAAAGTAATTTCATAAACTGTACCCACTAATTGTTCCAGCCCCATTCCTCCTACTACTGTCCCATCTTGATCATCCATTTACTAATTTAACCAGCTACACTTGCAGCCTCCAAGACTGACAATGAACTCTTCTCTGAAAGCTCTCGTTAGAAGGTAGCATCTCAGCCAGTCAGAACTGTAACTTCTTGTACACTATAATCATAGCAAAAGAAATCAGGAGGATCATATTTGCATAGAGATCTTGTCGAACACAAGGATATGAAGTGAGAAGACCTACTGTCTCTCTAGCTGTCTTAATTCTACCTACAGTCACAACAGATTCACAGCAGATGCTCCACAGCAGATGCTGTTCTGTGTATTTCTGGTGATACAAGAGGAGGAAGAGAAGAACAGAGGTGACAAGAGTATCCTGACTCAACACCCTACTAAAATCACAGCAGCAACACAAAACTACCACAGTACCACAGGGCACCTGTTTTCATGAAGGGAATTTTTAACTAAAGCCTACAAAGCAAACAGGAGGCTGGGCATAAAGCTCTCAGAGATGGATCTGTGATGCTTGTAGATAACCTTCTACATTAGGTAGAATAATGGGAATAATTTTGGAATAGTAGTTTATCAGTAGTTTTCTTAAATGTAACAGAGCGAACAAGGAAAATTTCCTGTTTGCTTATACAGAAATATTATCCCTGAAGCATTTTTCCCTAGTTTATGGTATATTTTATAGTTTTTAAACCCATCATTTATTTCTGTATGATTCTTATCTGCTAACTTTTACAAAACAATTGCTGAAACTACTGGCAATCTAATTTGAAATACTGGCAATGTAATTTGCCCCATGATACATGGCTAACGTTGATGCAAATATTATCCAGTTCCTGTGGATTGTTTCAGCTAGATAAGTATGAAAATAAAGTTTAAATTTACAGGCACAGAAAAAAAAAGAAATGAAAGAAAGCATTGTTTGTGTAAGAAGATGGTTTCTTAATTCTGTGTCTTTCACTAAAATTTTATGTATCTATATAATAAAAATTCAAATATTTGATGCTTCATACATCTATGAGAAGTGTCATTGATTTTTATATCTATAAAAGTGTATTAAAAAGAAAAAATGTATGAGATATTTGGAACTTCATATGAAAACTGAAGGTGCAATTTTAGGAAAATACTCAAGACTCCCTTTTCACTTTGTTTTACCCCTGTAGGGTTTTTTTTAAATCAAGCTAAGAGAACAAGGAATAGACACATCTACACCAGTCAACACCTGTCAAATAACATCTATGGCATGCTGCTCCAAACAGCCGAGTGAAATCCTCTGAGGTTTCAGGATCCAGAAATTTTCAGCGAATCCTTTCCTCCAGACACAACAAACTGTGATACTGGTACGCAACAGAAGCTTCTTTGCATGTCCTAATCTCACCATTCAGGATCTCAAACAGGTAAGTAACGCGCTGCCTGTTACTCAGGATGCCTTTCTCTACAGCCTATCTCCTTCACCAAGTAGTACTATAGCAAAGCAGTTTCAAACACCATACCCCAAATAGGATGAATTTTCTCTTACACATGGCCAAGGCATGCTCAGAGCATAAAGCTTTTCAGAGCAATGAAGGCAGCAAAAGTTCACTCTCTACCTCCAACTCCCACGCAGCCCTTACTCCAAACACAGAACGTCTCTGGCAATCACATGAGTAGTGAGTGACAGATACTGGTAGTTGCTAATCACTGTTCTCACTCACCTGCTGGAGGGAAAAATGTGATGCAAGTAGGAGCACTTTGAAGCCACTAATGATGCTGCTGCAGTGTATTTAATGGCCAGCATGTTAGCTACGATGAAAGAGGAACCTCACATCAAGTACATTAAGGGATCAGAGGAATACATACTCATTACTCACTGTAATTTTACATCCCCAGTTTCAAGACAAAATACTCACATTTTTCTCATATAGCAAAGACATCCTATACTGCTACAGAAAATTAAGGGGTCTTTTTTCTTCTGTTTATTTAATATTTTCCATTTTTGTAGGTAGCTGCAGGTTATTCCTGTTCATCTTTTGTTTCTAGATGCATTTCCTCAGATGGAAACTGGTCTCTCCTCTCTGTACGTCATCATGTAATTAAATCCAAGAAGCAGAAAAAAGGAATCTGGACTTTTTAGGTCCAGAAATCAGCAGTGAACTCATGACTTCTCTCACAGGTTGCTATTTCTCTTCAAATTATTATTGCTTTTTTCCCCCTGCCTTTTCTAATATAAATGAAACAAAGAATACTGCAGAAAAATGAGCCCCGGAAAGACAGCCCAAATTCGATCTCTAATAACATGATCAAAGCTACAGAGCTTGTATGTTGAATACAGTGCCAATTGGGTTAGACCTCAATAAAAAGTAAGCACACCTAAACCGATCCATAACTCAATGATACAGTTAAAGGAAAAACTTAAAACCACAGCAGGTGATGTAACAGACACAAATGGAAAAAAACACCACGCTTAAAGTAACTGGTAGTTCTGAAGTTAACAGCAAAGGAAAGTTGAGATGTTAGGAATTAGCTAAACCACAAACTTCATGATCTTTGTCTAGCAGATGCATACTAGAATGAGTGGTAATTTAGCTTAGTGAGATTCTTATAATTTGACAAATATAATAAAAACCTACTTAATAGTATGTAAGAGCTATAGAACTATGTAATTAGTTACTTGCATTCTTAGAGCTTTGAATTTGAAATAACTACAGGGGATTCGTTAATTTTAATCCCATAACGGAGTTTATCAATGTGCAGAACAAAACTGAAGGGTCTCAAATTAGTACTAAATCTTTAGATCAGCTTGTAAGATAAATGCATAGTGTATATTTTTAATAGAAACCACATAATCTGAAAGAAGTCAGATGGAATAAAATGCAGTATTTAGCCACAACAAGCCACAAACTGGGCATCAGCAGTGTCCCTCCAGTGTAAAGCACTCCCAAACTGAGGGTCCACTGCAAAGGAATATTAATTTATAGTTTCTTTTCTGTGGATATTCAGATCTCATTTTGCCCACTAGATTGTCAGTTATAATTAGTTAACAATAATAACAGTTGCTGTAGTTTACAATGATGCACCATAAGGATGAAATGTGTTTTGGTTTTTTAAGATCTTCAAAGAATAACAACTTTACAGCATTTATTGTGTTAACGGAAAATATAATGCACTACTAACCTGTGCTTTATCAGCATATACGTCTTACAATCACCATGAAAAAAATTAACTTTCATCATCACATCTCAGGAATATATAATATAAGCATACCGTAGTGTAGGTCACATACACAATAGGATTTATTGAAAAATAACAACATTTCTATGTCATTTACAGTTATGTATCTTTATACACATAGGTATATAAACCCAAAAATACAAATAAGCAAACTACACCTTTTAATATAGACTGGAAGTGCATGTTACAGTGTACTTGATTTCTTTAATACCCCTGCTCACTTTTTTACTACTTTAATTTGATTCCTCACTGGTAGGAATTGCCAGGTTGCACAAAATACATTGCATTTCCCCTGGAGTTGGCATAACCTGCTGGTTTTCTGAGTTAATCACTAATTAATAATTTGAAAACAGGAAGTCATTATGTCATTTCCAGACAATGAGCTTTTAAATGGTGCATGTTATGTCCTAGCCTTTTCAGAAGAAAAAAAAGTTTTTCTCCTCTGGAAACCAGATGGCTGGTAAGTGTTATTATGAGGCTATGTAAATCTCAAAGCAATAAGCATCAAATCAAAACAAGAATTCATTCTCCTCTCCTCTTATCATGATTGTTGTTTTATTATTCCGCAAGTTGGTTCAGCAAAACTCCTACAAATTAGGCTACTGGATGCTTTGGCAGTGATCAGTTGATAACCTATCTCCTCTTTCTTTTTCATAGCAAATAGGAGTTCTGAAAACATTTTTCACCTATACTTTCAAACTTCCTAATACCTTGTTCTACATGCCAAACTTAAATGAGGCAATCTTACTTCAGGCTGAGTCTTCTCAGTAAACTTACTCACTTGAAAAGTTTACTGGTTCCACTGCTATTACAATTTGATTATCAAAATATCATTGACTGGCTTATGTTTTGGTTTTGATTTGGCCAAGGTTTTTCCCTATTAGGTAAGAACTCCAGAAGAGTTGTTATTTTCTCTCACTTAAGGAGTAAACAACTGCACCTTCGTGGAAGTGCCAGTTTCTCCCTACAACTAAAACTCCACACTTCAAAGAAGCCTTTCAAAGTTCAACTAATACAGCTGCATCAATTTGCAGTGCTATTTTACAAAACTTGCAGATTACTCGAAATAATCTTAAATTGCTATGGCTGGCGAAAAAGAAAACTAAGAAACTAAATTCCAAATACTGATTTCCAAAGGAAATTAGCTGATAAATATTAAGTGACAAAACATACACTTTTTAAAACTTTCTGTGGAGTTCAGTATTTTGAAAAGGTGTGGTATGGGAAGAAACTGTAAAAAAAAAATATGGTTTGGAATGTCATTCTTCATGTCTTGGTCCTATTTTTCATTCTTGTTTTTATGTTTTTCCATGACAAAATCACTACTATTAAATTTTAGTATTGAATTTTAGAATTTTGTACTTTAAATCTTTACACGTGGCATTTAATATTTATGGAAACATCTCAGTATTCTTACATCATAATGTTTCCTGTTTGTATTAACATGTTAAAAATAAAGCATTTCTAGCTACTATCAGATTGTGTCATTTTATGATGCGAACAAGAGTAGTGACAATTATATACTACTGCTATTGGTTTAACATTAAATAATGTCAAAATATGACTAAAGAACTAATCCACAAAATAAATTGAAACTCTCTTCCCCAACAGACTTCTTGTCAAATGTAATTCCCCTTAATGAAAAAAATCTTATTTGCCAAAACATTTTCCAGTAAATAATTTCCCCTTTTTAAAATGTCCTGCCACAGCTACTAACATATCTGTCTGATCTAAGTGACCCTGTCGGAGCAGGGGGGTTGGACAAGATGACCTCCAGAGGACCCTTCCAACCTCAATCATTCTGCAATTCTGTAATAATATCAGGAGATGATGCACATTTTCTTGTACTATCTCATCAAGAGCCAAAACCAATAGCGCACTGTAGTATTCTAGCACTTCCAAACCCACCATCAAATAGACTTAAAGGTGAAAAAATAAGAAGAATATTCTTGAATTCCTCCAAAACTATCAAATCAAGAACGAATGTTCTAGTGAGATTTTAATTACATACAGGCCATTTGTAGCACTGAGGCAATAGCTCCAATAGATCCATGAATACAATTAGCACTGCCTGTGTTTGAGCCATGGGAGGTTTGACTGTACATTAGACAAGTTCTTCACTTCATCCTTCCTTCAGTTCTACACCATAAGTGCCTTTCTTCTGTCTGCTGTCATTCTACTTTAAGCTTGTGAAAATTTCACTGATGCTCTTCATGTGACATTCATCATATATGTACAAGCACATCCCTAGAAAGGCAAAGCTCAGTTTACATACATGTTGCAACTTAAATTTAGTGCAAACTAAGTTTCTTATAAACCTGGCTCCTGCACACTGTGTGACTGCTGAAATGCAAGGGTGAACTTATTTTTGTAATAATGGAAGTCATGGTTTTTATAATATAATATACACAGCACCTGTTCAACTTTGAAAGTATAACATTTAGAGGTTCAATATGATTAGTAACCGTGCAAGATCCACTGCAGTATTTTGTTTAACGTTGCACATGGTATTCATAAAAGAATAATGCTTAGTTAACTGAACTCAGTACCACCGAACTCAGCCTGTAGGAAGGCCAATTATACCATGCCAGTGCTGACCTGGCAACACAGAACTGATCCTCTGATATTGTTATCATACTTTGCCCATTTCAGTTTTAAAGAAAGACGAACACTGTTTTTACACAACTTCCTTAGAACAATTATTCCTTAATGGAAAAGAAGTCACTATAGCATTTTGCCTAATGTTCAATGAAAATTTGCTTTTCAGTATCAATCCATTCCCCTTCATTGTAACTCCTCTAAAGATACTACCTTTTTTAGATGTTTGTACCTTCAAATACTAACAGACTTTTGTCACGACCCTGTAAATTATCACCTTACTAAAAGGTAAGTGTTCTTAGAATTTAATCTTTCTCACATACTACAGAGTTACTCAGATATCTCACTGCTTGATCCTTTGAGCACCCTCCTCTTTTTTTTCTTACATCTTCTGATACTAAGGTGAGTAGAACTGAATATAGCACAAATTCTGCATATAGTTTCTGCTTCACACTGATCAAAAAGACAGAAGATAGCTAACATTACATGAAACTGTCACACCACAGAGTGCTCTGGAAAAAGTGAGGGAACCCAGGACACTTGGAGTAGAACAAGTATCCAGGACTAAACTAGGGGTTGAATCGGATGTTTTCCATTACAGACACACAGACAACCAACTCAAGTAAATTGTACTATTAAACACTATCAATTTCAAGATGGCTTTGAGAAGAAGAGAAGAGGTTTGAAATCAAAATATAAAATGTAATAACAATATTGATAATAATGGTCAGCCACCATTAATAATACAGAAGGAAACACTAAAAAAAGCCTACTGCACTGCTTGTCACAGGCTGTATAACATTGTCATGCTGTATGGTAACAGAATTTCTTCTGAAAATAATTAGATTTTCAAGATGGACATCTTTATAAAGAGACATTGCTACTAAAAATAGAAGCATAAAACACTATCAATAATATTAGAGTATTATGCCAATACTACTGAAGAAACTATTGTTATCATGTCACTACCAACATTTAATTGCTATCTATTTAGCACAAGACTGTTGGATTTTTTTTTCTTTTTTTTGGTACCCTTTTGAGAGTTTTCTTGATGTCCCAGCAACAGAAACACACAGAATAGGACTTTTTTTCTCATCATCAATATCCAGGCTTGAAATATCCTTAAGGGTTATTCTGTTGCCAGTTAATGTCTTCAGATGTCCTTCCAGTTTTCTCTGGCAACCAATATCAAATTTCAGGGAGTAGCATGCAATACAAACCAACATATTTGTGCCTGCACCAAAACAGGTAATACCAGATGAAGGAATCTGGTTTGTTTTTTAACTTAGAAAAGAAAGCAACAGGGCAAGGGGGAAAGGTTGTGAACAGAAATTTGGACCAGCCTTCAAAAAAATAAGCATGCTTTCTTCCCTGTCACCAGACTCTCTCATGGTGCTCTCATCCTCATGCACTTTGCAGGCATCCATTGTGACATTCGTAAGCCTTTGTGCCTAGAACCAAATACTTTTCAAATCTCATACTTTGTGAGGCACAGCCTTCCAACGTAACATGCAAACATAAAGATGCCACATTTTCTTTAAGCCTCACAGTCAAGAACAGGGTAAGGCAGAAGAGCCTACTGCAGCTAGCTACTGCAGGAAGCTAGGGCACTTTCGTCTAGACCAGTACAGCTGATTTGTGACCACACATAGGCAAGAGACTGTAGGACCAAGAAAATATTCTTTGTTAGAAACAAATACATAGGAAAACAAAACCATTTTGGAGTGTGGCTGGCACTGTATAGAACTAAGTTGCACTACGTTGATAGATCTATTAATTAATTATTTTTATTAATTTAATAAAAAATAAATTAATTAATTTATATTCTTCAGCAAACTTGTCTTCTAACATTGTTACTGTTCGTTACTCCTTTGCTCTGGTTATTACTGGTGTGCTCTACTACTTCAGAAGACTCAAAACTTTGATAATTATCCTCTTCAAAATCCTATCTTATTCTTGATGGACAAAGACATTTGTAACACCAACAGTTTTTTTCATCAAATTAGTTAAATGAAAGGTAAGAGGAAATGAATACTACTAGTAGAACAAAACAGTTAACTTCAGATATATTTTGAGAAAAATGCATCAGGACAAGCATTTTAAAATTAAGACCTGTTATCTGACTGAAACAAAGCTATAGAGTGGGAACTGCAACATGACAGATCCTTAGAAATATCTTCTTTGAACTAAATGGCAAAAAGGAAATCAGATTGGTTTTTAAGTATTTTGGAAAACTGTGTACCTAAGTACTACTGTGTTCTTACATAAGACTTAACCTAAAGAAAACTAATTCTATGCTTTTAAAAACTGAGTTTTCTTTAAAATCTTTACAAAAGACTAACTCTTGGGGGTGTCGAGGATGGGGAGGGATGGAAAGGAGGGAAACTTTCCACAAAGGTTTGATGGTTTTCAACACAATTTAATAAAAAACTAATTTAGTAAGAGGTCTACTAATTGACAGTTCTAATGCCAGCATTCTAAATAATTTCTGCACCAAGTCTAGAAGCCCTTTTTTTTTTAACATGTGATTACAGCTATGAAAATATGAAAACTAGTGAGTATAGCAGATACATAGTTTCATTTATATCTTATTTCCAGTGAAAATCATCACTGGAACAATAAAAATATCTGGTGCTTATCTTGATCTGACCAGTGTTAAACAGGGCTATTAAAAATGCATGGAAACTCAAAATATACTCTGATATACTCAAACTGGGATCAACAGTCCATATTGGCCTCAGAATCACCCATGGGGGAGATGGGCTGTCAGTCTAAATGTCTTTTTAAAAGGAATCTGCAGGCTTATCAATGTGACTACTAATTAACCTGCTAACTCCAGACTGAATTCTGTCTTCTTGTAAAGAATACAAGACCTTCATCAACTTCATGTAATAAAACCTTGGGTTTAGATACAAGTAATGGGAGTATAAACAGGAACAACATACATTCAGCTGGTTACTTTTTGAACATATAAGTGCAGATAAGCTTCTTGAGTGTCAAAGTTTTAGTTTGAAGATGGACAGTAAGAACCTCTCATTGCTGACTGAAGTTGACAGTCACCAGAATCATAGACACGAAGTCCAAAGGTAAATCAGTGCATACCTACACTGGTGTTTCTACTCAGTTTAACAATGACAAGTATGTCTATGATGAGGATAGTCCCTGTGCACAGCAAAGGGAAACAGGTGATAGGTCAGGTCTCTGAGGTAAATAAATACGTGCTGAATACTCATTGAGAACTATATGATAATGCCTTGTGGGATGCAGATGGTGCTTCTCTCCTTTGGCAGAAGATTTTTAAATTTTCTTTCTCTCAGTTCCCTTGCTTTTTTTTCCATTTTGTACTGATTCTCTAGTGGATCTTTCTTATTAAAAAAAAAAAAAGTGAATAAAATGTAAAATACTCACTATCCCATAAAATGATATTGCTTTATGTCCTACTGACTTTTGTAGGTTGTTTTATTATTTCATGCTAATAGTTAGCGTTACTCAAGAGAAGAGCCTAAACTGATCTTAAGTACCATCCAGAAGGTTTATACATTTTCAGACTCATAAATCCTCCTTATGAATTGGGAATCATTTAAAAAGCTCTGGAAATATTGAAATAGACCATAAAGTACAAATCACAGTACTGACACCTCTAATTCATCTCAAAGGTGAAAAGGGACATATTCTTCACTGTCAACAGAGGAAGTGTGGGTTTTAGTCACTAAGTTTAATTGCTTACTGTTCTGAGTCAGATCTGGATTCTTTGGGACCACAGGATTAAAAAACAAAAACGAACAAAAAAAACCCAACCACACCCTCCAGGAATGATTCAAGTCCTTTAATCTTCAAAGATGGATAAACTGAACCTTACATGGTTTACCTTACGAGCAGCATTTGGGCACTATACTACGTAACATTTTTCCCAATGGAAACAGGCCAATATATCTTTAGCCAAATGTCCAGCCCTATCCATTGCTGGCTCTTCTGCTCTGCATCACTGCAAGTGCTTATCTTTGGTGGTGTGCACACTCTGTATGATGACAGATCTAGTGAAAAGTGACCTTAATTTGAGATTTCACAGGGCAAAAACTCTCCAAAATTATGAAACTTATACAATAAAAATCAGGCCAATGGAGACTAAAAATTGTATCTGCAAATTAAACTTTTGTATAAAAAATTAGTTCCCTATCTGAAAACAATAAAAGTATATTTATTTCTCGTCTGTCCGAGACAGTAAAGTCTATAATTTACTGTAACTTATAAACTATAATTTACTTTGTTAAGACTTCTTCTGACCTCTGAATCATACAACCTCCTAATGCAAACAAATGTCTTAGAATTTTACAGTGAAGATTCCTGTATCCAGTGTGATTTCATTGATCGTCAAGAACAAGAAGCCAAGAAAAGGAAGTTATGGCAGCTAAGGACACACCATCACACTGCCACCTGGCTTATCTGCATTTTGAGGGGACATGAGACACTTTCTAAGGGAGGGCATACACAGTTCTGCATAAGAGTTGCACCACTCCTGAAATACCCACTAAGTCACCTTTTGCTGAAGAACCCATTGCTTTGAATTATTTTCCTTACTAAATATAACCTCTATTTTCCCAATGAGCTATTTAAGAATCTAAATGAGGAAGTCTCTAATATCATCTAGTAGCTTCTAGTAGCCTCAATTTCATTCAGCCATACCACAACTGTTGCTGAAGAGGACAGTCTCTTACGAACAAATGCAAAGCATCTGTATTTATTCTGTTGAAGTATATTCACTCGATCTCTTCAAATATTTCTATTTACAACCAACATGCCAGGGACTGACAATCCAGACTGCACAGGAAGTTGAATTCAGGCAAGAAAGAACAAAACTGTAAATTAAAGATCTTGCTTCAATGGTGTCTCCTATTTCCACGGAAATTTGACTTTTAGTATACTATTATTTGTAGTCTCGAGGGGGTTTTTAAATTATTTTTTTACGATCAGAATAGTAATGCCTACTCCATCAAATATAACCATAAAATTGATCACAAAGACCTATGCATCTCATTCCTATGTGTGTTCTTACTGTAATTAATAATACTAAGCACAATTTTAAAAATAAACTTAAAAGATCCAACCAGTATCAAATTTATGTTCAAATTACTGTTCAACTATCCATCTGTCCTAACTTCCAAATAATAAAAGTGCAATTCTCACAATCTCCTCTTATAATCAGACTTCCCTGACTGGACTTTCCACAGGAAACTCTAATCTTTAACTCGTCATCCACAGGAGCAATGAAATAATTATAAAAAGATATTCATAGGCATGAAAGTCAGAACTTCCTCAGGACCTGAGATTAAATGTTATAATTCACTTCTACAATACACTTGTCACTGCTTACCTACATAAAACTGTTTTTTTAAATTATTATTATTATTTATGATCCTGTATGTATATTTTTTACATACACTGGCATACCATTACCACTGTTTGAACTGACTTTGCCAGATTTTGTTTGCTACAAAATAAATCTTCAACCAGATATTACAGTTTAAAGCACAGCAGACTGTTCACCTCTTGGAAAAATACATACAAAATTCTACCTATGGAACTGTGTTGGTCAATACATGACTACCTAACACACGTTTTGTTAACTCTTCAGCCAAACAGCTGCAGCTTGTAATTCAAGACTGAAGCTTGGATACACAGTACAGACACTCATCTAAATTTGAATCTATGCTTTGAGCCAAGCTTCTATCCTTCAAAGCTCTATTTCAAAGTATAGGTCTCACTTCTGGGAATCTAACATGTTATTGCAGAGGTAACCAGTGACACTAGGGTTTCACTGTTAAATAACATTTTTCCTTATTTGTGTTACTATGTGATGCTTTGCAGCTGCAGTGATTCAGCCATTTATACCTGTTTCATCACATGAAAACATTACATATATAATTTCCCATAAAAATTCTACTTAATTGTAGTTGTTAAATATAATCTGTATTAGTTATTAATCTGTAATAACAGTAAGAGACAAAGTTGCTTATAAAGGAACACTGGAGGAGCCTATTTTCTGCTTTCAGTCATATAACATTTTTTCAGGACTACAGAAGTTTAAAGAAAATCAAAAGAAATAAGTTCTCACTGACATCAGCAGCAAATCCTGCAATACCTTTTAGTTACTGTTTATTGCAGTGTGTTTTAGGGCAGGACTTCAGGAGCCAGGACACCTAGCCCGGATTTCTAAAACATGAAATTATTTGTTTGTTGAAATACTTCAGTTATAATTCACCTTCCTTTAAACAGTAAGCATTCCCGACAATAAGCTCACTAAACCTGGAAAGAGCAATACAGCTTGCTACAGTTTTGAAAAATCAGCTGTAACTTACTGATCAATCCTACATGACCTTACAGAGCCAAAGCAGAATTCTTGGTGTAGTTAATAAGTATGATTGATCCAAAGCTCATAGGATTTAATAGTAAGGTCTTGAGAGACACAGAAAGCCAGTGTTCGTAGAGCTACTCTCACACAGAACAAGAGCTGTGGCTGTGCTCTTTCGATTACAGACATTCTATCTGTTTATCTTTAAGCACAAGATGGATGTACAATTTGATGACAAGACATTAGAAAGCATCATGAAGACATTACCACTGAGTGTGCTCCAGTGGGTACAACATATGCTACTGAGATACTAGAAATATGATGTAAGGATAAGATATTGCCCAGGGAAATCATTTACTGAAGGCAGATAAACAAAGCATGAAGTGTAAAACCCAATATAACAGTTATATGTATCTGCCTCTGTAGAATAGCAGAAAGTCTACTAATGTAAAACAATGCCTCAGTTTCACTGATCTGCATTTCAAGATGTACCAAATGGGCTATGTTATTATCAAAAGTAAAATGATTCCAGCTTCTCGGGTGACCAAATTTTAGGCAAGACTGGAAGTGTAATGGGACCTCAAGACATCTAGCAAAAACTGTCCTCACCTCCTGATTAGAGCAGTCAGTTGACAGAGGACAGATACATTCAGCTAAGTCACTAGTCTCTGAAGAGAATTCAGCCTGGTCCTCCAAGGAGTGAAGGGCGTAGTGTGTGGCACCTGCCTCAAGCCTCATGACACCTCCATGGAGCTCAGAAGTGGTTCTGTGGTACCCAAAGGTACCCCGTCTTTCTCCAACCTCAGTGTGAGAGTAATGAATCGCCCTCTGAAGGAACAGAGGTCTCCCTGCAGACTGGAGGGATGAATGGGGCTAAAATATTTAACACAGGTACTCAGCGTAACCTGCTAAGGCAGATACCTACATTTTTAAAACTCTGACACCTGTACTTGGCACCTTCAGTGCTTCAGTCCTTAAAAGGAACCATCTACTGATAATACTTGTACCACACTGTAAATGCTGAAAATTATTTTTAAAAAAAGATAAAAAGAAAAAGAATGAGGTGCCAATCTGTAAGGAACTTGGCAGGCACAGAACACATTGAAAGGGAGAAGGCTTCATAGAAGGGACACATCTGGAACGATATCTGTGCTTGCAACCTCTCTGTAAACAACTCTTCTACTAAGTGATGGGAGTCCCTACCAATCCCACAGACACATAGCAAGCTTTAATCAATTAATGTTTTTAAGTACTCTGACACTGGATAACATATTAGAGAAATGCAAAGACCTATTATTACTTTCCACTCTGAGCTAGAAAATATTACGTAATAGCAACAGGGTATGCTAAAAGCTATAAATTACAATGCAGTAAGAAAAATGGACATTTTCCAATTGGTTCATTCACCAATCTGAGAAACAGCAGGTAAAGTATATTTATGGTTGATTGGTATTTCCTGAATCTTTAAAATGTGTGCTGAATCACACAATTGACTTACCCTGTAAATACTCATATTTATTACAACCAGACCTAATGCTGCCTGAAGCAGAGGCAATATTTTCAATCACTTCAGATGCTCTTAGCAAGTTTTGTGTTTTTATCAGAGTAAGAATTAACCAAGTTGGCCATCAGGAAAGATATCAACCAATAATGATCCAAACCAATAATAAGATCACATGATAATGCATCACACATTTCTGGCTGATTGTTCAGCAGTTCTGGAATCAGCAGGCTTCACCTGTTCAAAATTTTGTTCATCAGAGTCTACTCAATTTGCAGATACAATCATTTTATCATTTTTCTTCAGCAAAGTATAAAAGTAAGTTTGTCAGAATCATTGTCTCGCCATTAATATTAAAGCTCTTCATTATCTCTTCTGACAGAACAGAGCAGTCTTCGAACATCCTAGAGAAAATTCCAATTCATTCATGAAAGTCAGAAACTGAGCAAACACCATGAGAACTGGATACAGCTTTCAAGACCAGCGTATAAATTGCATTTTGGCCTCTGTTCGTGAAAGGACAGGAGTACAAACATTTGTCCCTTGTCTCTACTCAGCTTCACGATTAGGCCCACAGCTGCTTGTTAAGCTCTGAAAGTGAAGAGTCCTAATCTACAATAAAGCCTGTCTACAAATGCTGTCAGAGGAAGCAGTCAGGTACTAGCCCTCTAGGTCATTTGTGTTTGATAGGTAAGCCCTGCAACATCAACCTATGGAAATTTACTGCCTGTCACAAAGTACTTGCTAATCAACTAAGTTACAATTAAGCCAGGGACAGAAGCTATAACTGCTCCTAATTCAAACCTTTGGGCCTTTTCATGAAGCTTTGCTTTAAGAAAAAAGTGATCAAAATTTTAATTTTAACTCTAGAAAGGCAAGTATAAAATCTTAGTACAACACATGATAAATGTGAAGTGTCTGCTAATTATAAATACATGGCCATGTAAGACTAGAAGCAAACCACAGCCATTTCAGAAGTGATTTTGAACCTAGCCTTTATTTCTTCAGATGCAGTTAATCAAGAGTGCAATTAATTGAGAGTACAAGTAATGGCACTTTGATCAGATTCTGCCATCAGTTACACCCACTGAAGCCCACAGTAACTCACTTCAAAAGTTCACTAGATACAAACTGAGGCAAAAAAATTGTCTAGTTTACAATTATGGTCCTTTTTACTAATATTCACTACATATGAGTAATTTTAGTAATTCATATTCACTTTACCTGATATTTAACAATTATTCTGTCCCCTGCAGGACAGAATTTTATTTTATCACCAGGTACCCAAATATATGGTATGCGTTAAGGCCAATCAGTTCTTAACTTTTTTTTTTTAAAGTAAACATTTAAAGGATATGCCTCAATTTTGAAATTAACAACTAGACGCATGAACAGTGAAAAAGACCTGATTGCTTGTCTGCAAATTCTAGCATTCAGCACAAGGTGAAATTGTTGCCCACTGCAAGCCTCATAATAGAGCAGAAAAATATCTCATTAATAAAACATCACTATGCCAAAACCTAACATTTTCTAGACTTTACCAATAAAAATACCACTTAGTAGAGCTAATTCTTCTTGCCCAAAAACAGTTGTGCATGCCAATTCACTTGACTGTGATTTCCATTTTCCAGGTACAGTGTTTATTGCACTTTATTTTTGTCTGAAAACTTGAGAGATTACACATATGTCAAAATTTATACAGGTCAAAATTTAGATGTGAAGCTAAAACCAGGAGAAAATGTTCACGTTTCAAGTTTAAAACATGAGGAGACTGTAAAGCACTATTTTCTTTACATCTTGTTTAGATATTAAAATAAAAATCTAGATTTCTGTAATATATGTTTTATTTTCAACTGTAAATACTACGGAATATATATGTCTTTAATACAAAGAATTAACTAATCCATTTCCTTCAGATCACCTGGTTTAACCTGGCTTTAAAAGAGAATGTACTGATGTTGATGGTTGATGAAAATCCCAAACACTCATGAGATTCTAGTCACCAAAAGTATTCTTCCACAACAGCTATCAGCAATACTTTTTTTATCTAGCAAGTAATCTATATACAACTTTAAGCCCAAACTTTGCTTCTGTTCCTCCACTTCAAAGACGAAGGTTAACTGTCTTCCACGGATAGCTGATATGCATTGCATCTTTCATCCTAATAGAACTTCCTAAATTTAACTGTAACAAAATATACCAGAATGTGTTACTGAGAATAAAACATAGTTTCTGTAGAGTAGCAAATCTTCCTAACTGTATACTATAGAGTGAAAAATTCTGTATCAGTGACACCTGAAAGAGAAAGTAGAAACTATTTATTGAGGACTCTGACCAGACCACTGGAGCTACTACTTGCCTACCCTAATGAAAGTCATACTGGCTCAGTTTACAACTGTATTTGATGACATCCCAATTCTTTCATAAAAGATGTGCAATTTCCATTAGCACAGAATATGCAGTAATCTGCAGACTGACAGGCTTCCCATACTTAAATTCACATCTTTGGTTAAGGTCCAAATATTTTTAAGAAAGAGGCAAGCTAAAGATGAGAAGCAGCAGAGATGATCTCACGTGAAAGCTTCTACAGTCAAGCTTGACTGTTGCCAAAAGAAAAGCAAGTATGTTCACAATCTGGTTAGTAGGTGTGGGTTTACTGTTGAGAATCCGCTTAGGTCTTCAGCTATCAGTGAATATGGAACCTAAATCAAACCTACAACTACTCCAGTAAACGTAAGGTAAGCAGGAAGTGATCCAGGAAGGCTGGATCTATGGTCACTAACACTGCTGAACTGAAATCTCGCTTCCTGATTCTGTTTTGATCACTCCATCTAGCTCTCCTTAAGACAATACTTGCTATAGAGGGGCTTAGTCCTAAACAGTATGGTCACAAGCCAGTCGACGCTACAGGACTTCAGGACCAAAGGTAAGTCCCTGGCCTTTAAACCAATGAGATGAGATGTATGAATGCTAGGGAATGGTTTTTAAAGGCATCTGTCAATGCGTCTAGGCAAAAAGTCTACTTCAACCACAGGAGGCCCAGATCCAAAAGGGAAATTAGGACCAAATATGGCACTTGCACAGCATTCAGGCTCTTACACTGAAAATTGTGACACTCAATGCTTCAACCTAGCTTTTTGGGCTCTTGAAAGCTACAGTAACAGAAAAGTTTATTCCCTAAATTTTTGCTTTTGCACATTTTGAGGACTGCCTCCACCTTGGCATGGCTGAACAGCTCAATTGTTTATTTTATGCCTAAAAAGAATTACGAGTCACCAGCCAAATATTCCTCCAGCTAAAGAGCCTGACCTGAGTATATCTAGCATGAATCAATTATAACAAATCTAGGAAAAATATGGTGGATATAGCCAAAAACACAAGACGAACAAAGGCCATTTCCACTTTGCCCAATTATGAAATGGTATAGTGGGAAGAGGACTAAGCCCAGAGTAAGAAAGAAACAAGATGTGTGATCTCCTAAGTTTATAACCAACACCTCTTATCTCCCAGACTGTCCTAGAAAGTAGGACACAGGATTTAGTACAGAGGCATCTCTATCATCTAGTAGTTGCACACCTTCCTGGAAGAAAAGGTCTGTGGGATTGTACCTTTTAGGAGGAGGAACAGTTTTCCACATTTTAATAGCTGTTGTATAACAAGGAGACACCTAAGAAAATATATTGCCCTGCTTGCCTATTCACCAATTACCTAATTAACCACCTGTGCACCTATCTAAGCAAACTCAATCTGTAAATTCCCATGTGATAATTGGCACATCCTGTACTACATACTAGGCAGCTATATCTATCATTGTGTTGGTGGCTGTGAAGTTGCAGAAATTGCAGAATTCTCCCCTACAAGGAAAGAAGAGAGATCTACAAAGGAAAAATCAGAGTAATCATTTGGACCTAAGCCATGTAAATGCCTCTGTAAAAATTTCATCTATTTTCTTCAACTTATGTTTTAAAAAACAGGTCTATATAGCTTCATGACAGCCTAATGCTGTCACACAACAGTAACTATTAATATCAAATATTGCATATATTTACCTCTTAGCTAATAGGCCACAGCATGTTAGAGATTGTTTGAGCTTAGACTAGGCTATCTGTAACAAAAAAAAAAAAAACATACCCTTCTTCTCTGGAGGAAAGGGCGGGCAACTTGGGAGGAGTACAGGGATCTTGTTAGATCATACAGAGAGAAAATTAGAAAGGCAAAAGCTCAGCTAGAACTAAATCTGGCCACTATCGTAAGGGACAACAAAAAATGTTTTTACAAATATGTTAACAGTAAAAAGAATCCCAAGGAGAATATCTATCCTTTAATGGATACAGAAGGGAACGTAGCAACCAGTGATGAGGAAAAGGCCGAGGTACTTAATGCCTTCTTTGCCTCAGTCTTTAATAGTGAGTCCAATCATCCTCAGGGTACTCCACCCCATGAGCTGGAAGGTAAGGATGAAGAGCATAACATACCCCCCTTAATCCAGGAGGAATTAGTTAGGGACCTGCTACGCCATCTGGACACTCACACATCTATGGGACCTGATGGGATCCATCCAAGAGTACTGAGGGAACTGGCTGAGGTCCTTGCCAAGCCACTCTCTATCATCTATCAGCGTTCCTGGTCAACAGGAGGTCCCAGAGGACTGGAGGCTTGCCAATGTGACTCCCATTTACAAGAAGGGTCGGAGGGAGGATCCGGGGAACTACAGGCCTGTCAGCCTGACCTCGGTACTGGGAAAGATTATGGAACGGTTTGTTTTGAAAGCACTCACATGGCAACTCCAGGATAAGAGGGGGATCAGGCCCAGACAGCATGGGTTTACGAAAGGCAGGTCCTGCTTGACCAACCTGATCTCCTTCTATGACCAGGTGACCCACCTAGTGGATGAGGGAAAGGCTGTCAATGTTATTTTCCTAGACTTCAGCAAGGCCTTTGACACTGTCTCTCATGGCATACTCCTTGAGAAGCTGGCGTCTCATGGCCTGGATAAGTGCACTATTCACTGGGTGAAAAACTGGCTGGATGGCCGAGCCCAGAGGGTAGTGGTGAATGGGGTGAAATCCAGTTGGCGGCGGGTCACAAGTGGTGTTCCCCAGGGCTCGGTGTTGGGCCCTGTTCTGTTTAATATCTTTATTGATGATTTGGATGAGGGGATTGAGTGCACCCTCAGCAAATTTGCAGACGACACCAAGTTGGGAGGCAGGGTCGATCTGCTTGAGGGTAGGGAGGCTCTACAGAGAGATCTGGACAGGCTGGATCGATGGGCTGAGGCCAATCGTATGAAGTTTAACAAGGCCAAGTGCCGGGTCCTGCACTTCGGTCACGGCAACTCCATGCAGCGCTACAGGCTTGGGGAAGAGTGGCTGGAAAGCTGCCCGGCAGAGAAAGACCTGGGGGTGCTGGTTGACAGCCGGCTGAATATGAGCCAGCAGTGTGCCCAGGTGGCCAAGAAGGCCAGTCACATCCTAGCCTATATCAGGAACAGTGTGGCCAGCAGGAACAGGGAGGTGGTTGTTCCCCTGTACTCAGCACTGGTGAGGCCGCACCTCGAGTACTGTGTTCAGTTTTGGGCCCCTCACTACAGGAAAGACATAGAGCTGCTGGAGCGTGTCCAGAGAAGGGCAACCAAGTTGGTGAGGGGCCTTGAGCACAAGTCTTATGAGGAGCAGCTGAGGGATCTGGGATTGTTCAGTCTAGAAAAGAGGAGGCTGAGGGGAGACCTTATCACTCTCTACAACTACCTGAAAGGGGGTTGTAGTGAGGAGGGTGTTGGTCTCTTCTGTCAGGTGGCTGGAGATAGGACAAGAGGAAATGGCCTCAAGTTGAGGCAAGGGAGATTTAGGTTAGATATTAGGAAAAATTTTTTTACTGAGAGGGTTGTCAAACATTGGAATGGGCTGCCCAGGGAAGTGGTTGAGTCACCATCCCTGGAGGTATTCAAAAAGCGAGTGGACAGGGTACTCCAGGGCATGGTTTAGGGGGCATGGTTAATGGTTGGACTCGATGATCTTGAAGGTCTTTTCCAACCGAAATGATTCTATGATTCTATGATTCTTCTCTCATAGGCACAAAGATGTCAGATTCAGAGTTCCTGGGGGAGGGGGGAGGATGGGAGGAAGATTCTTGGGTTCATTTTACGTATTTGCTGAAGTTTCTTTCGAATTCTAACATACTTAGTGAATCAAGAGGGCATCTTCTAATACTGGTAATAAAAGAATTCCTACCACCTCTAAATTATAGTACCAAAAGTGTTCTAAATTTTGACCATGTGCCATTTTTCCTGAGTTTTTCCTCATCTTTAAGGACATACACCACAGTAAGATATGCTGATTGAAACAGATCTCTTCAAGGCTTTGAAAAGTCCATAGCTGAAGGCTTGTAAAACAGTTTTTAGATAGTGGTCACCCTGTGAAGAGGTATGTTCTTATTTAGTGCCTATCCCACTGAAAGTTTTGATTTGGAACTAGAGATGAATGATCTCAGTTTAGTCTCACTTTCAAATAACTGTTCACCAGAAGAGCTGTGCATCTTGGGTGATTTGGGTTTTGAGTCCACTCTTGTCTCATCCCCCAATTGCACTTTGTGGCTACTGTCATCATATTATGTCCACCTTGTGTTCCTTAAAGGGTAAGCCTAAACATAACAGTGACTTTAGATATCCCCTTCTGATGAATTTTAAAGCCTTCAGGTTCACGCACTTGAGTATGACTGAATGTTGAATTCTGATGGATATTATCATTTAGGTAACACTCAGTATTTTCAAATATTGTAACTGCACAGGAAGTTGCCAAAGGGAATATACTAAAGTACTGAGACTTCTCTTTCCTAAAAACTATTTAATTTCACTTTTTAAAAACATCAACTTTTTTCTAGAATTTACAAGGTAGGAATGCATTCACTTTCCTTTGAACTTCTTTCCCATTTGAAAATCCTGGGGACTTTGTTTTGTATTTTATTTAATCACATTTGATTTTATTGTCTTATATGGTGCCTCAAGGTTTGTGATGGTAATGAAAGGTGCTACATAAACAAATCCCTTTTTGCACTCATATTCAAAATGAGAAGATCAGGAGTACTGCTGCTTTGAAATTGGATATTCAGCCCTCAGTGTAACTTTTCCTTCAGAATGTGTATATATACATGTATGAATTACACTAACATATGTCGTGTTAATGCAGTTTAAACATGTATACCTCCCACAGGTCTAGAAGAGCTTTTATAACCCTTTTGACATCTATGGAGCAACAACATGCCTTACTCTACTAATATAAACAAATGAACACTGCACTACAATGTCAATAAAGCAAAAATATTTTAGAGTATTACAAGAATTGCCATTTTATAAAATATTCTTAAATACTCATTTAAGAGATTATACCAGAGTTTTGGGTTGTAATACTTTTTCTCATTTATGTCCAAATATTACAGGTATAAACTCAAAAAGGTATATGTCACAAAGTAAAACTATTTTAAAAATTAAAATTTTAGCTTCTGTAAAATTTTGTTAATTTTCAGAAAAATATTCAATGGATCTTTTTATAAAAATTGTAAAAATTGTTGGTTAATGTTTGTTTTAAAACCAGTTCTAGCTTAAATAGGTATTTTTGAAACAGGAATGTTTGTCTTGTCCTGATGAAATTTGAAATTAAGTACTTAGGAAAATGTCAGTATGACAAATTGAGGTGAGAAAAAGACATATAAATCAACCATCAAACATATGAATCTTTTCTTATGAAAAGAAATGTTTACTGTGTAGTATAAAGGGTAAAATAAAGTTAGCAGCAGCTTGGGGGTGGGGGGTTAGGTGCATTAGACTATCTATCATTGGTTGAAGCAAGTGAATTTCTATGTAAGAATTTGCTCTGTCTTCTGATATGATTTGGTGTTTAACTTCTGCTAAATACTGTAAAGGAGAGTAAGGTTAGCAAACTATGACTTTTAGAAATTACAGGCACAGTTACACGCAACCAGCACTGACTTATCCTTCTTTTAATTCCTTCTAAAATCTAAAATATGTGCTCAACTATCATGCAAAAGAAGGTTTCATGTTACCTAATTTTAAGCACCTATAAATCAGATGTCTAATCTAATCCACTTTATTTTAGATCATCCCATCTTTTCTTGGACATCTACATTATCATGGCAGAATTCAGTTCCCAGGAAGCGCCCACCACCATGATTGCTAAGGAAAGCTTAGACAACTAGCTAGTTGCCTACCTTTTGGATGGTTAACACCAGGTAAGATGACCCACTTCCCCAAAATGCTTAAGTACTTTGGTTGTACAAGACAGCTCTTCAGTAGCAGGTATTGGACTGACACTCATTCAGTAGGAGAGGTTAGATATGCCTAATCCATTATAAGAGATTTGAAGAAAGTGACCACAGCACATCCAGGTATACACCACACTCCATGGGAGCATCTCTTCTCTCCCTTGGGTATAAATATTGCAGTAACTACAATAATAAATAAATTACTCTGAGTTATATTTTTAGCTGCAACTGAATAATGAAATTTGAGAAGCAATAGCAACAGTTTGTAGACCAGGTGAAAATGAACTGCAACTTCTCCAAACAATTGTCCTGTCTTTCCATTAGATGATGCTGCATTTCCTTAAGCTACACGCAGACGACTTCACTTCCCCAGAGAGCTTCTTTTCTCCCCTTTTCTCATGTCATTTCCCCATTCTTCATACATATACAGAATTTTTCTGACTGCTTTTCTGCATTCATAAAAATTTCTAAAGCAAAGGAAGTCTAAGGTGAAATGGCTGAATATTACACAAAAGAGGTAACTACTACTGTAAAATGTTTCCAGTCCCTCCTCAGCCATCTGGATTCTCACAGACTCACTAAATGTCTACTACATGTCAAATCTGCACATTTCTCAATGCTTAAGATTAACTGCATTTGGTTTTGTGAAATACGATTTTTAGAATACTATAATATCCTCAGACACATGGGCTTAATATTTTAACTACTAAATAATATTAGTTATTATAATATCATTTAATATCAAATTATATCTAATATAAAACCATACAACGTTTCTTCTGAGACACTTTCCCCTGCCTACACCTTGGCCTTCTGCTCATAATTTAAGTAGAAAAATCCCATAATTATTTGTTATATATCTTACTCCTTCTTGCTATAAATCATTTATTAAATTGTCCTATTTATTGGCCTAGCTAATTACTGCTTGTCTGAACTCCATTAGCACCCTTTCCTCCCTCCTCCCTAAAGTAGGCAAGTCATGTTTCCAGACACTTTGCACCGTAATTTTAAAATACTGCATAAAGTATATTTAAGAAAAGGATGAAAAGTTATTATATGAGTAATGACTTCATAATTTTTTCTCAGCATTTTTTTTTGAAGGAGTTATTTTAATTGTGTAAGAACACACGTGACCCTCATAATGAAACACAGGAGAGATACACGCATCATCACAAACCTGAAACTTCCGATCTAATATTGACAGTGGAAGGAAAAGCAGTAGAAACACAAAAAATTGAAATTAACAGTTGAGCTGACATTTATGTGAAAGAATTGAAATAGTATTTTGCTTCTTGATTTGATAGTATTTTTGGATTTACAAGACTAAGTGCAAATCACTGAAGCTAAGTAAAGTTGAGGGAAAAATATAAGCAAAATAAACACAAGCAAAATAAAGCACGTTTGCCAATGACACCAAGCTGTGTGCTGCAGTCGACACGCTGGAGGGAAGGTATGCCATCCAGAGGGACCTTGACAGACTTGAGAGGTGTGAACTTCATGACGTTCAACAAGGCCAAGTGCAAGGTCCTGCACATGGGTCAAGGCAATGCCAAGCACAAATACAGACTGAGCAGAGAATGGATTGTGAGAGCCATGAGGAGAAGGACTTCAGGGTGTTGGTTGATGAGAAGCTCAACATTACCTGACAATGTGCATTTGCAGCCCAGAAAGTCAACCACATCCTGGGCTGCATCAAAAGAAGTGTGACCAGCAGGTCAAAGGAGGTGATTGTGCCCCTCTACTCCACTCTCGTGAGACCCCACCTGGAGTACTGCATTCAGCTCTGGGTCCCTCAACATAAGAAGGACATGGACCTGATGAAGCAAGTCCAGAGGAGGGCCACAAAGATGATCAGAGGGCTGGAGAACCTCTCCTACGAAGACAGGCTGAGAGAGTTGGGGTTGTTCAGCCTGGAGAAGAGAAGGCTGTGGGGAGACCTTATTGCAGCCTTCCAGTACCTAAAGGGGGTCTACAAGAAAGCTGGAGAGAGACTTTTTACAAGGGCATGCAGTAGTAGGACAAGGGGTAATGGCTTTAAACTGAGAGAGGATAGATTTAGATGAGATGTAAGGAAGAACTTCATTGTGAGGGTGGTGAGGCACTGGAACAGGTTGCCCAGAGAGGCTGTGGATGCCCCATGCCTGGAAGTGTTCAAGGCCAGGTTGGATGGGGCTTTGAGCAACCTGGTCTAGTGGAAGGTGTCCCTGCCCATGGCAGGGGGGTTTTAACTAGATGATCTTTAAGGTCCCTTCCAACCCAAACCATCCTGTGTTTCTATGTTTTTTTAAATGGGAAAGTTGCTCTGCGTAGAAATTCAGGCAACTATGCTACAGTCATAATGCTAAAATGTCATCTTGAAATGACTTTTCAGTAGCACATCAATGAAATTTTAACATATTTTAGTGAAAATTAAGAATATAAAATAGACTATCTTCAACTTTCTGGATTCAAAGCAGGAAAATGTTTTACTATTTTGTTTATAGTTTTGCAAATCATCATGTTTTCCCTGTCCATCAAGGCAAATCATATGAACTTCACTAATGAAGTGACTGGGAACACTTCAACCCGAATTATATTCACAGTATTAAAGGATCAGAATATAGCTCGAATTATTCATCAAGACTCCCATCTCAAGACTATGACTGAATCCCCTCTAGTGTTAAGCTTCACTGATGTTATCCAGTTACTAAAAAGTAACCAAATGTAGCATGAATACATTATATAACCAAATTTTCTATAGAGTCAAACACAGAAAAGCAACTGTATTGTATTTATTAGTTTTTACAGTCAAAGGCAACTAGTATCACAGACAAAGACTTAACAGTTCAGTTCTATCTAGTTCTACCTTTCTAAAGCAAATATTTAAAGAATATAATTTCTTACACTAATCTGAGTTCAAGTCTGTATTCTTTACTCATGAGCAAAAAATCAGAGTATCTTTACGACAAGTATCCACAGGAAGTTTACTTACGTAAGTGTATACATAAGTAAAGAGGCTCTAAGGCATGTAAGGAAAAAAATATTGCAGCTGTATCATCTCATACAAAACTCTCATTCAAGACAGATAGTATTCTGCCTTTTGCAGTATTAGTATAAGCAATGAGCAACCAATATATCTGCTACACTAATTACACATCACTACCTACCACTTTAAACAAAGCAGAGCGTATTTTTTGAGTATCACAGAGTGATTCCATCCTAAAACAGCTGTCTAGCAGTGTAGTGTTATTATCTCCTTATGCCAACGCTAGCAGGCTGCATTCCCAAAAGAGACTGCCCTACCCTTCTGCTTGCTCTTATAGTCACACTGCCTTCCTTGTTGGATTAGTAGAAGTATCTGTGTGGCCATCAGGTGAACTAGATAAAGAAATTGATTTGAATTAAAATTGAACCATGGGGGATGGGGAAAGAAGCTGGTTTTCACTTGGAACAGTTCCTTCCGCCAGTTCACTCTATGGACACACAAACATTTGTGCCATATGTGAACAGCCTAAGAACTGACAGCCAAAAGAAAGAGGTCATCACTGTCTTTCTCAGTAGCATGCCAGTTTAAAGCAACCCTCGAAGTAGGGTGCAAAACTGAAAGAATGAATGACCCTCTAAAATTATTTATTTCCCTTCCCACAGAGGAACCTAAATAATTAGCTTATCTTGGATGCCAAACAGCTAGATAGCTAAAGACTCTTACACTACGAGTGGCCATAAATCATCTATTTAACTGCATATGAAGTGACTCTTCTGTGAACAAGCACGTGTTCAGATGTATTTCCATACAGTCCTCTAGCCTTTTTTAAATGTGACTCATAAGAGTATCCTCATTTTTCCATATGCCTTTTGATGAAAGCAAACATGCTTACACATTTATAAAATAATGACAAACATCCAAATTACAACAACAAATTACTCTCTCACTTCCTTCTGCCTCTTAATGATGCTACAAAGAATTTTGTAGAGGGAAATTATAAGTTACAATTCTAAAAATCTGTTAAAACTGGAGGAAAAGATAGCTGAAGTCATTTGGATAGCTTGTATTAAATGTTTCCTAAAAATGCATCTATGTACAAACAAGAAGCTACGCACTAGCACAGCTTAAAAAGCTAAGCTATTTGCTCTAAGCAAGACAGATCTTAACGTTAAATTCTCAAAAAGCTCAATTTGAGGATGATTTCTGGGAATTTGGTTCTATGTTCTTTACAGACAATGTTAACTGCTCTTGACTTCATCAAAAACTGTTCTATCGTATTTTTAATCACGCCAAGGTCTATTTAGAAAGGCATTGTGTTTAGATCCATAAGCATTTAGAAAGCCCTTGTTGATCTAACTGCTAACTCAAGAGCAAATCTAGAACTTGACATGTCTAGAAACTTTTAATTCAGTAATTGCAACTCAGAACAATTCAGTGTGTTTGGATATTGTAATTCTAGTATTCATTTATGGAAAAAAATATGTAAAATACCTTTATTTTCAAAAGCTAACAACCTTTTAAGAATATTTACCTCATAACATACCGGTTGCACTCGTGGTCCTATGAAGTAAATGAAAGCCGGCTAGATCACCAGGCTTAAAAGGGTTGTCATCAAAACCAACTGGAGTCCATCTCTTAAAGATATCCCTCGGGTCAATATGGCTTAATATCTTCATTAACAGTCTGAACAAAAGGACAGAGTGCCCCTCAACAAGTTTGAAATGGTATCAAATTGGTAGGAGCTGCTAAGACAGTGGAGGACAAGGCTGCTACTCAGAGGAGGCCTCAAGAAGTGGGTTGTCAGAAATACGAAGTTCAATAAAGTCAAATCCTAAATTCTGCATTTGGGACAGATTAATCTCATGTACCAGTACAGACTGGGGACCAATGTACTGAAAAACAGCTTTGCTACAAAAGACCCAGCAGTCCTGATGAACAAAGAGAGCATGAATCAGCAGTGTGCCCCTGCAGCAGTGAATGCCAACCACATCCTTGGACATAAGCAAGAGTCTAGACAGCAGGCTGAGGTGATTATTTCCCTCTATTCAGTAACAGTGAGACCACATCTTAAATACTACGTCCACTCTGGGGCTCTCCAGTAGGAGACAGACATAGACTGTTTTGGAGTGAGTCTGGCAGAGGACCACACGACTGCCAAGGGGCTACAGCAAGGGAAGGTCAAGAGAGCTGGGATGTCCAGTTTTAGGAAGAATTCTTCGTGCTGACTTTAAATACCTAATAGGAGGGTACAGAGGAGACACAGCCATACTCGCCTTGGAGGTGTGCAGAGACAGGATAAGAGGCAATGGACACAAGACACAGCAAAGGGAATTTTGATTAAATATTAGGGAAAAAGAGTTGACAGTGATGGCAGTCAAACTGTAGAACTGGTTGCTAAGAGAGGTTGTGGAATCTCCATCCTTCTAGATATTTAAAAACATGACTGGGAATCTGATCTAAATGGGTTCTGGTTTGAGTGGGAGGTTGAACTAAATGATCTCTGAAGGTCCCTTTCAACATAAAACATCCTATGATTCTATGGTTTTATTCTCAGCTGCAAAATGATTATGGAAAATAATCACCAACTTAGTTCCGAGTTAAACATTCATGAAGAGTATACTTCAGACTTAATACAAGTTTTCAGGTATATTTGTTAACATCATGGCCCTGTTATATAAAGTCTCACATGTTCATTGAAGTAACTGGGCCTATGCCAGTATAACAAATAATTAGATCTCACACTTCAAAAAAGTATTAGACCTTCAGTTTCGTATGTAGAATTTTTCACAGCACACAGTCTGCCGTCAATTTAAAATTAAACAAGTCCTCATTGTGTAATTTTTTCCACTGTATGAATCTACTTTAAAAGGACAAATTTAAACTCTAGAACTAAATTTTCTTTCATTTCTTAAAATCTGCAAAGATGATGAGGAAATATCTGGGAGAAACAGATACATCTTCTCTCCTTAAAAACTTAGCACTAACTCATTCCAGTATAGCTATTTGAGTGTTTAGACATTCACACATGCACTGCACTTTTTTTTTTTCCATTCAATGTGAAATCAGCAAAGGAATTTATTTTATCTCCTTTTCATCGATTGTAAAGGCATGCAGAAAACTTTGCTAACATGCAAATTTAACAGCAAAGATACTTGGTTTCATCTTTACATTCAGACTTCAGGTTTTAATGGCATTAGGAAATTAACAAGAAAAGCAAGAGGAAAATACTATTAGCATCCACAGAGCTGTTCATCTGCTTCGCTTTCTTTCACCACAATGGCAAGCAATGGAAGGAGCAAGATTAAAGCCCAGAGTATGGATATCATTTTAGAGCTATTCAAATACAGAGAAGCTAAATGATCATACCTCAGCTGTACACGCCTATTGCAACTCGTGTTTCACTTCCCAAATATACTGGGTTTAAAACAGAGCAGACTGCAGTTTTGATAACATCTGCTACAACAAATAACAAAAAAAAGAGTGTGAAGTCTGATGAATGTTTAAACAGAACATTTTTTATGGATCAGCTAAATCTTTTCTGCTTTTTAATTAAAAGTAAAGAAAATGGAACTTAATTATCCTGTAAAGATTAGCTTGTGGGCATCTTCCTGTAAATTACTTCTAATTGAAAGCAAATTGTCAAGTGACATTCAAAGTACTGTCCTTTAAAACACAGCTGTTCTACTGCTGATTTCAGTATATTACAGTGCTTTCTTGTTACAGTAAGGCATATTTGAATATTTTAACAATTTGACTGGTTTTGTATGGATTTCCATTTAGTGTATCTTAATCACATTCCCTCCTCCAAAAATCGGAAGAAATATTAGCTACCTTGTTGTACCAAATATCCTAAAGTAATTTCTCTTTGCCTTTCATTTTGAAGCTTATTGGTTAACCACTGATTAGCATGGGTAACCAACCAGTTTCAGCTGTTACCTAGCCTGCTAGCTAGATCATTCTTACTGCCGGGAGCCAATTTAATAGCAAAAACATCTTAAATATTTGAAGCAATTTCAAGTAGTTTTATTCTATCAACTACAAACTGACAGTTTACATTCTATTTCTTTTAGTTATTTACAAAGGTATAAATTCTTGTGACAATATTTGGTACACTTTCATCGTAGATCATTAATACTCAAAGAGCAAGATAAAAGTATGGAATATTAATATATGTTTACCAAATATATTCAGTCGTTTTGATAAACCACTTAAATGTGACTTATCATGCCACTTGGCACTGCAACCTCAACCCAAAAACCTGTTATTGTGTTTTATTAGATCTTCCTTGAGATGGCAAAATTTCATTTGGATGGATTAGATTTCAGCCTTCTCCTTGCACATGTGCTCATCTACTCCAGGAAAATGCAACTTGACCTTACAACCATAAACAAAGCCAAAAATAAACAGAGGCGAATTTCGTATTTCTACAAAAACTACTGCAACATTCGGCATTCCTAGTGTGATCCTCCCACTTTTACAAGCTTTATTGTCTCCAATACTCTGAATTTACATACTTCTCTGTGGCAGTGAAAATAGATTCTTAAAACTCTGATATGAAAAGTGTAATGCTTTTACAGCATTAGGCTTGAAAAGCATGTCTACAACTAGAACACAACAGAAGTGGCTTAAGAAGGGTGTTTGGACACATTTGTTTTCGACAGCAAGTACTACTTACGTATTAGAGCTGTGATACATGACCAACTGCACAGTTTGCCAGCACAAGGCTGATGGTGGGCTTGAATCCCCAGATGGGGGAGAGGGTGAGCCAGAAGGGGCTGCTCAGGATATCACTTGGTTCTTCCCAAAACCAGCTGCACATGCAGCTTAGCCATTTTTTAAGGAAATGGTGGTATCACTGGGGACCTACTGCTTGTGAACCACTCACAATGTTTCCCCTCCTCTTCTCATCTCCAGAAAGTATGATACATGCCTTGTGGCTCTCAGCCAAATTCAGACTCATGTGTGTGCTTCAAAGGATTAATGTTTGCCACACTAGAAAGGTATTTAAAAACATGCTCTGTCATCACTGGATTTGGGAAAAAGTACTCATTTTTCTTACTTTAGTATAAAGTTGTAAATACTAATCTAAAATAATGATAAGCAAAATTTAAAAGCACAATTTTAGTGAGATCTTAATTCTATTTGAATTCAGTATCTTTGGTTTCCTATCAAGCTTATCATGTATCTAAACAACCTAGTACAAATTTAAAAAAAAGTAAAAAACACACAGGATAATTTTTATTGTATCTTCGTTTCCACTCCCCAAATTTAATTTTATTTTTTTCCCCCACCACAAGCAGGAATGATATTGGAAAGAAAATCATCTTGCATTACATCCTAAAGGCAATGAGATACATGGTTACTCATATTTATTGTGGAAGTAAAATTAGACAAATTATACTATATTCTACATAAAATACACTTAAGTCCCTAAGACATAAAGAACATCCAGTATATTCTTAAAAGCAGTGGTTTTCAATCTCAGCTGCAGATTGTATTAGAAGAACATCCTACATGATCAGCAGCCGGTGTCAGCCATGAGAATTCAGCTAATGTCATCACAATCATTATGCATTGTAAGCATTGCAGTAGTCACCTAGTACTAAGCAGATGAAGAACCACTGATTACTTGTTCTTTGAGGTTAAATTTCAAAATCTAAGATACAGCAAAATAGACTAGTAGTGGTTCTTGTCACACTCTCTAAAGAACATTGGAAATCAAAACCAATAAAAATTTATGCAAGTAATACGTTTAATATCTTAGTGAAATTAGAACACTAGGAGAGTTCATTTTTGCCATGGTGTAACTATTGAGGCTCTTTACTGCCTCTGATACCTTGAGAAACACATGTGCTACCAGGCTATGCTTCAGCAGTCTCACCCAATACTGTCTATGGGCTATGCCAATAGACTTCTCTATAGGTTACAGTATCTACTAGAAGATATGCAAAACACAGTACTGAAGCTGAGCCTAAAAATAATTTAAGATCATTACTCTCCTATAAAAATTCCTGAGAAGATCACCTCAACTTAATACACCGTTCTGACATTCCCACTCCAACATTTCATTTTTTTTCCCCCTTTTCAATGTGCTATCCAAAACTGTACATCCAGTGCAGTGCACTGAAAGTGCAGATAGGGGGAAGCAGAAGCCAAACTTTGTGACTACAACAATCTTTTTTTATGTTTTAATATATAAATGTCTGGTTGGTTTCTTCAGTAATGTTCTGCATAATCCTTTGGCAAGACAGCTAGGCATTACTTTTGTTCTGACATCCATCATGAAAAGAAGACAGGCAACTGATAATGCACATTAAAGGGACAAAGGTCCTCAAAAGTTTCATGGAGAGACCCTCTAGGACCTACGAGGAAATATCCTTTCTTAAGAGACGTTAAAACAAACAAACAAACAAACAAACAAACACACACCACAAAAAACAAGCAAACAAAATCCACACACACCTCAATAAAGACCAGTGTGTCTGTCACTAAACCACAGATAATTTTGGCCAATAAGGAGATTTAGGAATTTAAAAAAATAATCTGACAAATCATTCAAATCTGGGGGAGGAGGGGTGGTATTAACAGAAGATTCCCAAAATATGTACCACCAATGGTCCAAAGTAGCACAGCAAGCTTGTATATAAATGGTGCCAGTGTAGGTGTCCTGGAAATCCTTGAGGAGCTTTCTTACAAAAAATACAATTAACATAGGATTCAAATTTCATTTCTTTGTGATAAACCAGACACATTTTACCAGGACTATTTAAACTTTTGCTAAGGGGCACCCCATCACTTTTCCTCCACAGAAAAATGAAAATAAAAAAATTACAATATTTTAAACAAAATTCAAACTTTAGACTGTAGACTTATATGACAATTTGTCTATAAGAAAATCATACCCAGCAAGGAAAATCAATTTACTCTTTTTTTGCTATAACATACAGGGCCAACAGTAAATCACACAGCATAGCCAAATAAACATACTGTTTTCAGGAGCCCTTATTCAATGCAGGAATAAGGAACAGGTAAATCCCACCTAGTATTGACCCTTTCTTCTCACTGAAGCTTACAAATTTATGGTTATTTCTTCCCTTTTCATAGGGGATTCTTTAGTATGGATATAAATCCATCTATAAAAATATGAATAATTCTACGACTATTATTACAGCCATTATCATTTTTACACATTACTTGAATTACAATGCTATTTTAGGAACATTAACAGACTTACAAAATCATAAAAATATTTTTTTACTTTCAGTAAATGGAAACTGGGATTCTTTATGCTATTACACTGTTTCCTGAATAGCACAGAGCTATGCCACTTACTGTGGAAAAGAGGACTATCATTAGACATGAATGGGTGACCACCAGTTTGAACATCACAGATCCAGTAAGCCAAGCTCCGAGCTCTTGTTTTACGAGGTAGAACAGACTTTGCCATACAGTTCTCCCATCCGCTGCTCCCATTTTAGTGAAAGAAATGATTGAGGCCTTTGATCTCTGCAGGAAGCAGCAGATTTAAAAAAGGCAGATTTTAAACATTTTCCACAGTTCTTCCTATCCAGACATCAAAAACAGAAAATCACAAACAGAAACAACATAGAGCTTCCAAAATGTGAAGCAGGCCATTTTTCAATAAAATCTACAACTGAGTATTCATAAACAAAAGGTAGGGACTAAAATCAAGAACTTTCCTATTTGCATTTGGTCTCCCAGACAGTATTTTTGGTATATTAATCCTGCCTAAGTCGGTAGCATAGCACTGAGGAATATGCAAGCCTTAAATGCCTCTTTTCATTAAACCCAGATCATTGAAATCCCTGTATCACATACAAAAATGCACTGATAAACAATTTCATGTACAATTCTGCTTTTGAAAGAAAATGAAGCCTATAAATTAGGGCATGTCTATGGCAACTTTTTATCCCCCATATGATTAGGATACCAGTGCTAACAAACACAATTATTCAAGATTCTATAGTAGTGTAACAAGAAAGAGAGGAAAAAAATCCCCCCCACAATCAATGTCAAAATTCAATAAGAAATACAAGATCCTAAAACTTTTCTTAGTTTCTTCAGAGTAGACTGTCTGGAATCCTCCTAATATTAATGGGCATCCGTGTAGGCACACGCACATACATGCACACTGTTTCTGACACATCTAATTTCTGGATTTGAAAAATGGGGAATAAAATTGCTGATACACAAAGATGAACACTTACTCACTCCATATCCTAAGGGAGCTAATGAAAAGACTCTTCCCTTTGTGGCTTCATGCAAATTAGAATTTGAATATTTGAGCAAAATTTTAATGTTAATTAGAATTATTAAATACATTGCAGTTTTACATATGCAAAATTCTGTAAACTCTTTTTTAAGCTGAAATATCTGGCTCTTGTTCAAATTTTTTTCAAACAACAGAAAATGGAAGTACATTTAAAACATATATGGCTAACAATTTTCATCTACTTTTATTCATGATGTGAATACACATAAAAGATTTCTTATATACATTATGATACTTAAGATTTCAGTTCTATTTCAAAACTGAAAGGAAGTCATGTCACATGCTGGCACCTGTGGTATCTAATTACTGGCTGCATCCTGATATTTACATCATTATCAGGTGCCCAAAATAATATAACAACATAGTACAAACTATTCATTTCTTTGGAAAGTTATCTTCTTTGCTACAGAAGAAAACAAAAGCCCTCAAGTAAGATCTTCAGAGAATAAACATATTGATATCAAGTAAAATGTATCTACATCAAATTTTTATTTCTACATATTTATTTTTTCAACATGATCCACAATATCAGCATTGTCTCTGTAAAAAAGTTATCATAATGAATTTTAAGATAGCATTAAACAGAAATTTCAACTGGATGGGTAGAGATAATCTGAAATTCAGATTATCTTTCACAAAGTCTTCCATTCTGTGGAACTCTGTAATATGCCCTTACAGGAGATTTGCACCCAACAAGTTGTTACAGGCATTTTCACATCTACTCCTACACTGTAGAGATTTTTCTGTACCAATCTTCCAAGGACAAAAGGCGTAACAGGTTGCAGTATGGCAAACTATACGCTAATTCTCAGACTTGAGGCTGAAACAGAATCAGGACTAGAATATCCTCCATATGGACTGTGCAGGATCCTACTCTTAACTTTCACAAATTGCCAAAGAGAAAATATTTGTTTTCAATGTTCCTACATTGATCATCTCTTAGTTACAAAGTAAAAATAACAATTTAGCAACCTAAACTAAAATAACTGTGACCAGCATTCTTCAATGTCAGTTTCCAAAAACATACATGTAACGCATGGAGAAATTACTGAGCATTTGAGCACATTAAAAGAAAAAAAAATTAAGAAAAAAATGAAGAATTTGGGTTACACCTGTTTCCTGAGCTACTATTAAGGACAAAAAGGTTGTGTTATCATAATACCTTTATAATAGGTCAACGTCTACTTCATTAAAGAAAAAGTTGCTTATGCTATGAAGTTTAAACATGTTGTGCATGTTAAATTCTCTTAACATGAGGGACTTTTTTGCTACATAAACTACTAGTTAGACAGATATTGCCCATACTTTTAGGCACACAGCCAGGCTGCCTTAAGAATATTCTTTTCAAAAATCCAAGTTTTCACATGATTCACCTCTCAGACTGGAGTATGACTGCTGGGCTATGTGAAGAAACAGATGCATACACCAGTCAAAGAACCTCAAGGGAATCCCTCACCTCTTGGAAGAAGGGTTTACATTCACAGATGAAATTTGTATGTGCTCCTTCTAGCAATGCAAAAGCACTTACTATTTTGTCACAGTCTCGAAGTACAAGAATAGCAAAGGATATAATTCACACAAAAACATCACGTGTGTGTATAGAAACACAATGTAACAATTATAAAATATTTTTCCCAGATTATGTAAACATCATAAATTCTGAATTTTAAAGGACTGCATATGCCTGCTTCCCATCCCATTTCACCTTCTTCCAAAACTACATTCTTTTAGTAATTTTGATCTGTAATATAAAGAAATAACTTCCTTTTGGAAAGATCTCAGGCAAAGAGAACCATGATAAAAATTGCATTTAGTTTAGTTTATATTAGTTTTTCCTCATATGAATAATCTGAAAAAAAATTTTCAGTTTTTATAATTATTTCTATTTTTTCTTCTAACAAAAGAACTTGCTAGATTTATCTAGGTTCTTATATAGTATCTGTCATATAACAATTTAAATATACTCCCAATATTTAAGCAGATAACAACTGCTACCACAAACATTGCTTGCTATTGTCCTAAGTAATCACATAAAATAGCATGTAACTGACTTCTCAAAAGTCTGAGTTCTATTAAGCTTTCTCTCTGTTCATGACCGCAGTGACTGACAGTTTAAGTAGGACATTTTGATATATAAGGACAGTCTTGAAAGACAAAAAAATATCACTGAGTAATTACACAAACATTCAGTAACTCCAAATTAACATACAATAACAGTCATCCTTCGATATAAGTGGGAATATACATGATGGAAAAAAGTTCAAAATTGGTATCTGTACCTTGAAAGTATGAAGTAAGTGCTTGTAGCAGAAGGATCACCTTTGGAAAGAATAAAAATAAAAGGATAGCTTGCATTCAACATCCCAGCATGTTGGTTTGGGTTCCAGATATTTTAAAAAAACCACAACACACACAAAAAAACCCACAAACAAACAAACAAACAAAACAACAAAAAAAACCCAACAAAAAACCATACGCACTTCAGAGTTCAACACTGATCTGACTACTAGTCTGATTTTTGGGCGCCTGTTTGCAGATGCGGTAGAGTTATCAATCCGAACAGACACACAATCCGGGTCCAATGTCACTTCTCCTCATTATGTTAATAGTTAATACATGCAAATGAAAACACTCTAGCAATTTGATTTCTTTGAAGATAGTTTGCATATTGTCTTAGCCATAATGACTCTACACTTCTCTCAGCCTCGATTTATGCAAGGGTAGTTTAGTTCATTTTTATCAGCTCAAGTTCATTTTGGCTGCTATTGGAATGTATGTGTGTGTTTCTTTTTTACCTTTCACCTAATTACCATTCAGGTACCATAAGCAGATTTTTCATGCTATTGGTGTTTTTCTTAATTAAGAAACAAATGAATTCTCCCTAGCAAAAAAGATGGAACAACAGAATAAGATGCCAGAGGCTGATGTTCTGCTTCTTAATTGAAGCTGCTTCATTGTTAGGTGTCTGTTATGAGGGGGCAGAAGTGTCATGAGTTTATTGTGAATAGTATAAAAATAAAAGCATAAATAGTACTTTTAAAATTACAAATGAATACAGAAATATTAGCTTTACCAGCATAACTCAACTAAAATGCTCTCCCTTCCTTTAGGACAGTAAGTTCTTTAAGTATAAATTATTCTTCACATCTGGAAAGCCCCAGGTTCTAATCCCAGCCCAGAGTGAATCTTTTTTCCTTTGTCTATTATCTGCACCCTGCTTGTGTGCTCATGTTGTTCAATTAAGGAGGTACCTGAATTTAACAGTGAGAGGAATTTTCTTTCTTTTCCTTCATCCTTTCAGCAAATTAAGTCTCTCTTCCTCTCTCTCACTCCCTCTTCTCCCCCCCCCCCCCCCTTTGCTAAATTGTGCTTTTCTGCTTCCATTAAGTGCTAGGTTTTCCCATGCAATCAAAACATCACCATGACTAGCACTTGTAAGAAATGCATGACTGTATGCTAGTCAGGACAATATTCCCCCACAGTAATTTAACAAGAAATTTAGAACTTCTAAGGATCAAGGCCTCCTAGGAATGTTGCATTCTTCTTTTAACACACAGTCCATATATTAAGGGTCACAGCCCCCTAAAGCACATGGCACATGCCACAGGAGTAAATTGGGGTTTGAACACAGAGGTTGCGAGATAATTTGGTCCTAGAGTTTGGAACTGTAACACAGGGTCAAACATCAGCCTTCATCACAACAGCTTAAATGCAGAGACCACCACTGACATCTTATTTGTAATGAATATATATTAATTGTGTAAAAACTGGAAAGCAAATATCTGACAACGACTTCTGTGAAGTTGAGATTAAATCCTGCCACTCCTTGTGGACACATAATCCCTCTCTGTTTCCATATGAATTATAAGAATGCGAGAACTACAAAATCAGTATCTCCCTGCACTCACAAGAAATTAACTCACTTTTCCATTCAGACACTCTTCCATTATGTAAAAGGGGAATGCCACAAAAAGGATGAAAACCAAAAATATTTTTTAGTACAATATTAACCATAGATCAATTTTGAGATAATCCATATCATACTGAAGGGAAGCACTGCATATTGTCTTGAAGAAATACAAATAGGTCTGTTCCCAACAGAAATCGATCTTCTATAGAACATCTTTCTATATTTTCTCCATCTGCTTTTATGCATAGTTTTGGACACACAAAACTTCAAATTTATTTTTCTGTTTAATCAACATTCTCATACAATGGGTTTCATCAATATTAGTACTAAATTGATGTACCTGTTGATGTAAAGTATGTGTCATAAGGCAGTGGCAGATGTATTTTGAAATGGAAACTATGGAAATTTGTGAGAAGGACTTTTTTCCTCCCATTTCCTTCCTTTGAACATTTGCTGGAGGTTGTTTTTTTCTCTCAGCCAGAGAAAGATAGATCCAACACATAAAGCAATTTAACAGTATGCTGCTTCTATTTATGTCTTTGCTTTTTCAAAGAAAAATACTATGATTTCAGGGTTTTTTCTTCTTAAAATATATAAAGATGCCAAACATCATGAAGAAATCAAAGATTCAATTTTGTTCATTTTTCTGATTTTATATATGCAATTCCTTACACTTAACTGTTCTTGTTTTACACCATTTTCAGTGAGAAGAAAATCAAGCCTTGTGTCAGTAGTTTAATTTCATATAGAGCTATAATCACCACTCACAAAAAAACCCCAAAAACCCCAAAACAACAAAACCCCCCACACTTCTGCTGGTAGTCTCCATACAGTAAACAGCAAACCTTAGCTCTTCACCGACTGGACTCCCTCTTTCTGCATCTCTGCTGCCGTCTCAACTTCGTTTTTCCTCTCAATCAGTCTCTGACCTCCTCACATGGTGTCCCTGCCAAATTCTTGGCATTGGAAGTGAGGGGGAAGAGGCCATACCATAAGCGTGTTGATAATGAGGAGATAGAAATAGAAAACCAGCTGGATTGTCCTAATAAAGTATGTCTGGGATTCAGAGACACAACAACTCCCTGTTCAGGTCACTGTTCAGCATTTTAACCCTTTGCATTCCAGCTTGACCTTTCACTGATCTCCATTAAATTATTAAATTAACATTTAGTATGAAATTGTACTTGAAAAATTCACTTTGATTTCAATGAAACTGATGACCTGCTTCTTTCTGACTGTATTTTAATTATGTCATTTTCGCCTGAGACATGCAAGTCAGTCCTGAAAGATTTTTTGCTCATTGTTTTTCTCCTTTTTTGTTATCTTAAAAATGCCAATACTGTCATATTTGATCTTTGTTCTTTTGCTGAAGTATGTCTTGGCTGACTGATGCAATTTAAGAGCTTTCTAAATCTCTAATGCAATAAGTCATTGTTTTCTCTTTACATCAGTTATTAAGCACTGGAAATAAAACAGGTGCTAATACACACAAAAAACCAGCCACCCTTTACTTACCTCCATCAGTGACCCCTTAGTGCTAAGAAATCCCTATTTAAGCTGATTTGATTCAATCTTTTACAGTATCACATTCCAGGAGCTCCCCATGCAGCCCTCACATTCATTTATAGCAGTGATAAGACCTTCATCTCTAATAACAAGTAAAATCAAGGAGGGAGGAAAATAAACTTTGCGGTTCTGTTTTTGCTTCTTAGTCACACTTCACATCTTTTTCACAGAGCACTATCAAGCAAAAAGGGCACAAACCCAATGCCCTTAAAGTCATAAATAGGGTGGCCAAAACACCTCTTGTTACTAAGCTTATTTGCTCTTGCTATTCATTCTCTAGTGACACAAAACAAAGGTAGAATGCCAGATATAACACAACTATGAAGGACTGTCCTCAATTTCTTGAAAATTTGCCATTGATTCCAATATAGCATAACTTCAGCAACTTTGCTGAAAAGTTCCAGTTACCTATTTAGAAAATAAGTATTCTGAAACTATTTATAGAAATTGTGAAGTAAAAGTTGTAATTTCCCAGCTGTTATGAGACAGCGGTACTGTATCTGATGATATGTTTTTTTAAAAAACAAAACAAAACAAACCACAATTGAAAAATGTCTAAGATACCGCTAATGTTTTGTAGGAGGATTGTTCTTCACTCTAGAAATACTCTTCAAAAAAGGAAAATAATAACTAACTTGCAGACAATAAAACAAATTTAGGTCTTACTACTTACATTAATGATAAACATTAATAAATAATATATAACAGCTAATAAAACACTGCCATTCAATTGTTAGAAAAGTATTTCCTCTAAGGTAATACATATAAATACATAACAATAGTTATATTTCCAATCCCGTAGTCACAGCCAGGAGAACACCAAGATACACTTTTTCTATCCTTTCTATTTACTGGCAATTTTAAAAAGTGTTTCGGAGGTCAAGTGGCATAACTGAGAACCAGGGTCTTCTCCCAAATTCACCATTCCCAAATTTATACCATTTACCCAAATGACAATCACCAACTTCTTCCCATGTGCCTGGCACAACAAGTATATATAGGGCTTAGCCTAATTACTCCATTTAGTGAATCCTGGAAGGGTCATGTGGCACTACTTTTACAGAATTTCTGTTCACTCAGCAAACTATTGGCCTTTGGAGTCCATTTAGTCCCTTTAGCTGTACAGGCAGACCAGCTATATATGTCTGAGATCTATTTATTTCTTATATATATTTATGAGAATGTGAATGTCAAAGACCTAGCAATCTCTTCGTGGGCTGGCTTTTCTTTATTAGAATGATGTGATCAAGGTAATAGGTTCCATCTTGCTTTTTTATTAAGAGGTATTTCTACAACTAGCAAACTTTACTGGAGAGACGAGTAAGGTTAAAAGTACTCCAAAAACTGTATTGCATAAGGTAGAACAGGTCTTAAAGGCCCTAGGTTCTATTCTAGACTCTACCAGTACCTGCCTGATAAGTAATTTCCAGTCTGTGGCTTAAAGTTTTGCCAAAAACTGGGTAATGATACTGATTGTTCTTCGAAGAGGAAAAATACAAAGGAGCAAAGTAGTATTATGAACTGAATGATAAGGGAATGTAAGAGAAGTACACATAAGCTTCACATGAAAATGCAACAAAGTCTGTCTACAAATTCCACCTACAGAATACTCCCTGTTAGTAGCCAAGAACACAAATAATAACCTGTAAATCACTCTCCATTAATAGAGGATATATGGCCTTACCATTGCTGCTTGGTAGTTTTCTTTTAACACCAGAAAGTGCCCAAGAAAAAAGGAAAGGCAATACATGTATTATTAAGATATTTTTAGTCTACAGACTATGGAATGTGTCCTCCTCTTACTCTGTCAAAATATAATTCCTATAGCAAGGTCATCAATGCTGTATTTCAAAAGTGAATCTGTTACTCAGTAACAACTGCTCCACTTCAATAGAGATTAAGTAATTATCATCAGATAAGTAACTACCATCAGATATAAGGGATGAACCACTCAGTCAATCAAAATGCAAAAAAAAGGAATGGCATAATAATCTAAATATATATTTGCTGTTATATGCAGGTTGTCACATGCATAACATCTTGCCATTGCATGAACTTACAATTAGAATGAGCAGTGCATCATTAATGTGTAACACAAAATGGAATTAAAACATTAATTCCACATACTTCACTAATAAAGTATTATTTCATAGAAAATGCAGAACATTTAACACACTCTCCTGAAGTTCCTCTAATAAGTTGCCTAATACTTAATTAAGCACCAAAATACAGACATCAGAGGTGCCTACAACTTTTCTTAACACTTCACATACAAATGCAATCACATAATTCAAGTATCAAAATATATTTCAATGTAAAAATCTATCAAAGCTTTCAATAATTATGGCTTACAGATTTTCAGTGTTCCTGTATATAGTACAAACAAGTTCTATGCTATTCCCTCCCAAAAGAAGAAAGAAAAGGAAGGAAAAAAAAAGGTATTATGTTGTCTTAAATTCCCTGGGTTCACTTATTTCTCTTTGCTCTCGAACGAAGAAACAGTGCTTCCTTCTTCATAATACTTCCCTTCTAGGAAAAGATAGAAATCCCATAATTTTTTTGAGGCTTTTCTCATGTTTAACAGCATTCAAGTCATCCTTCATAAAAACTGAAATGTAATGTAAATAAGCAAGAATACAATACCAAATATTCAACATCTTACATAGAACAACTTAGAATGTAAAAGCTAAAGCACAAAAATCAGGACTTTTTGTGAAAAACTTAAAAACAATGAAAGAAAAGGAGATGACCACATATGGGCAAAATATTGTTCTATGAATAATTCAATCAGAACTAAACCAAGTGTTGTGTGATAGCTCGGTTCCCATTCATACATTTTACTATCACTGAATCTTACATTCTATTTTTCAAAAGGCTGAGAACAAACATCATCACTCAGTTCCATGCAAAACTTTCTACCCCTGCCAATTTTATTTCATCTCTGTGTCCATTCCTTATAAAGGTAATTTACAGAAATTCAAAACCCTTCATTTACAGTCTTGTTTTATATCACTTCTATTAGAAAATGATTCATGAACTTTATAAATGAAGTCCAGTTATCCATATGCGTGCTTTCTTTGTAACATTATACTGTTATACATTCTGGTATATTATAAATAAGAGCTATACAAAGCAAGTAATTAGGCATACATTGAAGATGCATCATCCTTAAGGTGCAAAAACCCCTATCAGACTTGGCATTGGCCTTTGTTGGGTTTTTTTTTCTTAAAATCACTCAGAATGTAAAACATCTGATATGTGTGAAAGAGGAACTGGTTTTGGCACAGCAGTTCGAAATTTCAAAACTTAGGATAACAACCTAGGGGAGATAAACTGTGTATGATTGTGCCTATAATAGTGTAACATTAAAATCTAAGACACAGAACCTATTTCTAAGACAAAACTCCACACCATTAGTAGCAGCTTAATAAAACAGGCACGGCATACTCTTCAAGTTCAGAGGTTTCATTGTCCCCCCCCCATTTATGATCTTGCTATAAAGTAAGATTTTAATCTGAAATGAAGTATTTCTGCAGGTCTTTTGGAAGACAGAAAGGAAAATCTTCTAAGAGCTATACTTGGCTATTTTAACACACATTAAAGTCCAAGGTATATAATGCATTTATACTAAACACACATGGAAATTTCCAGTAAAAGGAGGATAACAGTATAGCTTAACGACAGAAATGGGCATGAAAGAATCTGGATGGTACGCCTGATAGCACTAGTTAGGGCATATTATTAACTGATTTCAGCAAGAGCTGTAGGTGTTGAGAATCTCTTAACATCAGGCATCAGTATCTAATGCAAAAAAACAAAATCAAAAAAACTCCAGGGATTGAAAAGTATGGACCACAGTAGGAAACCTAAAACTTAAGCTTTCATTTTTCTATTACTGAAATGGAGGTCGTATTTCCAGAGTTTGTGTGTTTCAAGGGGTCTGTTTAAGATACAGCATACAAGATATTACTTGAAAATTTCAAAAATAATTACTTCATAATTTCAAGATACTTGCTTATGAATAATATCTTTACCTGCAGAATGTTTTTTCTTCAAACAAAATAAGTGTATTTTATACTAAATTGCTGCTATACATCAAGTTACATGCCTCAATTAATACTATTTTCTCACATATATTGAGAAACATATATACACACATTTATTTAAATAAGTATAGATTTAATGGATTCTTAAAAAAGATATTGCTAAAAATAGTTCTCAAGTTCAAATTAATAGGCAAAACACTTCCATACATGCAGACACACAAAACTTTCTATTTAATTTGTGACTATTTATTTTTAGAGATTTTTTTCTGACATGGCCTGTTACAAAGATGGTTATTCAAATAACTTCTTGCAAATACGAACTGCCATTGAAGAATCATGTATCAGTTTAGTTTTCAGTTCACCACAGATAACAACAGTGAAGCCTCTGAAAAGATGCCAAATAATACCATCTGCATCTTGGTACTTTTAGTAACAGGAACATCTGTCCACTAAGAAATGGATAAAAAGACTAGCAAACTGATTTGTGAAGCATTTAAAAATGGTTTTCTTATAACAAATCAATATTTTAACAATAAATGTTATTAGTCATTCACCAATTATTTTTTATGTTTTTTAACATCCCTGCAAACAAAATCCGTATCACTGCACAACTCAGCACTTCAGCAAACAGCATTCTGGAAGACTTGTGGGGCTAGATTAACATAAAACTGTACCAAGTTAAACATAAAATACAAGCCAAAACTGCAATTATTTTCCTGATGGCATCACATGAATCCGTGTTCTCAAAAGATTTTTCTATGAATGCAAAAGTGGGTTTTCAGTTTCAAAGACAAGTACATCAGTGCAAAGTAGGTATGATTCTTCTCTTATGCTGGTAATGCACGGTCTAATGTGTACAAAGACACAAATGACTCTCATGACTTGAAAACTATTTAAGCATAGCAAGAGTAACACTCCAAAATTTTTTTCTCATTTGTTTTACAATGCAAAGGCCATACAACACTTTGACTGACAAATGATGCTGAAAAACACATTTAGCGAGAACTTGGTGGCCTAAGAATTCCATAACTGAATTTCACCTTCTTTCTTCACAGTGAAAACTTCTGAACCAACAGTCAAAGAACATAAAAATGAATGTCAGATTAATCAGACCAGTCATAACATTCCCAAAGCACACTCCCACTTAAATGAGATTTCCTAAGCTGCAGGACTAATCAAAAAATTACAGTCTAGCTGGTCTAAGTAGCTGATTGTTACTCTCCATTTCTAAGAATTGCTGATCTTGGTTATTTTGGCTACGTGACTTTTTTTTTTTCCCCTTCTTGATTCACCAACCCTGATTTTCCTCTTTGTGTAATTAAATGGGTCTCAGTTGTGAACCCTAGAGGTGTAAAACTCCCAAACTGGCAAAAAAGCAGGCTACCACTTCTGGTCAGACATAAGTATATTTTGAAGGAAAGTCTAATACAGCTCTCTTCATTTTTATTAAGTATAAAATTACATCCGGAAAAACTTCTGTACAAGACGTTCAGAAAAGAACTACTTATTCTGTGATGCAACTTGTTTGTCAAAGAAACGCACCTGAAAATCTGAACCCTATCTGCAAATTACATATGGGCTTTTACAACTCATTTCAGACCACTTGTAGTAATGCTGTGAGAGCTCAGCATAACATATGAAAACCTAACAAAGCTGTGATGCTAAAGAGATGCACCATGATACTAATAAGAATGGAAGAAGCTCTTAAACACTTCCACAGTCTCGTCTTAAATCTGCATTCATAAATACTTCCCTAGGCCTTGAGTTCTGTGTTTTAAAACATGCCTTTAACATACACCTCAAAAGAGGTTTACAAAATAGCCAGGATAAAACTGTATATTTCTTGAATAAGACCATTTTTTTATTATTTTTTAAATGAAACAGGTCTCCAGAGATTAGACAGTAAGAAAACAACCTTTCTTGAAGTATAACTAATCACTGTTCAAATGACCACCAGTTCACCTACACTGATCACTTATTACTGGTAGCACTCCAGGTTACACTACAGGTTCTTTCATACTGCATTCCAGCTGTACTATCAGCAATACAGCACCTTGCAGAATTCATCTTACTGATATTAAGCCAGCAGCATTAGCTGAGACCCAACTGTCCTTTGGAGATGTGACCCTTAAAACTCAGAGAAAAGCGATACATTATAAAGGATTTCTAGTGAGTATCAAACTGTCCAAAAATCTAAATTCAAATCCAAGCTGTCCAAATTCCAATTCTGTGGCAGTTGTACACATTTTCATGGCTGCATTGAAAATCTTTTTCATTTAAAAGCTATTATGTCTTGATACCCATTTACACATTTTTTTCCCTTCTGTGACTATTACACAGAGAGTGCTAATTGTAAATGTGCTCTGAAAAGAAACCACCACAGAAAACCCCATGAACACTCATCTGTTCACGGTATGGTCATAGATTGATAAATAATCTCCAGTTTACAAAAATACACTTCACGTAAATTTATTTTAATGATATTTAAGTATACCATGCTAATTGCTCTTAATCTAGTGAAAAATACATACTTCCGTATATGAGGTACAATGTGCTATCCTGTACATAATGGGTAACAGAATAACAATATTTCACAAGCTGAAATGAATTTACCCACAACGTTTCATTACAGTCCCTCAATATATACGTAACATAAAACTCTCATTGCAGTTGCAGTGACAAATTTACTGTGGAAACCATTTTTTAAAATCAGAATGTTGATAAATCATGTAATGCTTTAAATTATGATGTTTTAAGTAAATACAGAAAGTAAATAGCAAAAAATAGTTATTTCTGTAATTCACTTGTCCAACAGGTATACTCCCTCTGTTTTCATTCCCTTCCCTCACAACATACAGCCTTATTTTTTGTATTAATACTGACCAGATTACTTGGCCTTTCAATGGACCATGAAAAGTTAAGTCTTGTAACTAAAGAAAAACATAATCCAATACCCCACCTTGTGGGAACCCAGCACTGCCTGACACTATACAGAAACCGACCTTTTTGTCCTTCAGACTTGCCTACCAGGCCCCATCTTCTATCGCAAAAGCCAAATCATCTGATCCCAAACTAACTGTCAACTGCTTGTGATGGTGGGGAAGCCAGACATCAATCAATCAGTTTTTATCAGAGCCACTCTTCGTTTTTCTGTTGTGCTCATCTTATCATCTGACCCAGTTGTAGCCCTGACTTCAGAAGCTTAAGTAACTTGATGGCAAAATATGCGTCTGTTTGTCCAAGATGCACATTGTTAAGGAGTGCACTTGTATTTTTAGCAACTAGCTAATATTTTTTCCAGATAAACTGTCAAATATTTGGGATTTTTCTCAGTTCTTAAGTTTTTTAGTGTTCACTGAAATACGATGATGCTTTTTTGGAATGACTATGAAGCAAGTTTGGGTTTTTTTTAAAAATAGAAATATATATGCACTTTCATTAAAAAATTAGGCGGTTTCCTTAAAAACTGAAGTTATTTGCAAGCCAAGGGCCTCTCAGAGGTACTCCATCCTATTCCCATACACAGTGCCATTCAATTGTACTCCAACATTGTTCATATGAATACGGATTACTGAGACATTAAAACTGCCCAAAACAACAGTACTTCTATGGACATACAGATTTTCTCTTCTGCGTCCTACAAAACTAGAGCATTTTGTCTATGTCCATTCTGAAATGGACGAAGTACAATTAGCAGATGCAATACTCAAACACCAATCTGATTGAAAGCTTTCAAAAATGATCTGTTACTGCTTCCAGAAGTCTTTTCATACACATTTACTAACTGAAGACTGTAACATTAGAAGGTGGGAGGGAGTGGGGGCAGTTTTTTTTTAAAAAACTACTGCAAATTCAGCTTTGATAATTTTATCATTGTCTTCACTGGTTTCACAACTGTGTCCTAGTTTGATGCATCAGTTACAGATGGTTCATTTTCTTTGCATAAAGCTGCAGAAAATGTATTATGAAAGCCCTTGCTGTACTTCTTCAAAACTTTTCGGAGAAGTGATCTTTATTGCCATCTAATATGAAGCCTGAATTTAAAAGTGAAAAGTGAAGACAAAACATAAGTATCTGTAGCATATAGGCATAATTTCAAGTAGATCTGACAATGTCTTTGCAAATTTTTTTTCACAATATCTTATAAACATTAACCTTCATGCCTGATAATAGAAATATAATCAAGTATTAAATAACAGGGTTCTAATGATGATTCCAATTACAGGAGTAAAACATGGCCCTTCCTTTGAGGCTTGTGCTGCAACTACAAAAGTAAAAATAGTATCACCCTCTACAAAATTTCTTCTCGGCCTAAATGAACACCTCCATGTATCATCAAAAAAAGTATTTTCAAGATTATTCCATTTCAGCAAAGAACATCTTTACAATAAACACACGAAAAAAATTCTCTCACCATATTTGGGTCTATGAGGAATTTCTTATTTTACAGTATAATTCATTCTGTTCTCATTAAAAATCACTTTTCAATAATAATTGCAAGTGTGTTTAAAAAGTAATTACATTTTTCTATATCATTTTTGCCACAAAAATATGTAGACTTTTACTTCTCATAGATAATATGAAAAGGAACATGTATGGCACAGGGGGCAAAACCCGAACCATGGAATTCTTCTGAACATAATTAAAACACTTCATTTAAACCTAGTCCCCATTCTACTCTACATTCTAATTTTACATACACCAAACTGTTACATACCATTTGTGGTTGTGTGTATTTTTAAGCTCCTATCCTATAAACATTTGCACATTCATTTTAAGTATTACCATCAACAGGACTGTTTCTATGAATGAAGTCAAAGAGTGTGTTCCTTAAGTTTCTCGTACAATATTTTTGTACCTTCCAAAAAAGGGTTAGACAGATAGGAAACCCAGTAACATGGAAAATATTGCAGTATTTTACTGCAGCTTGTATTAATTTTTATTATTTGGAAAGGAAAAATGGAAAGTGTCTGGATTCAAGAAGATTTTTACTGTCCTCTGCTATACTAAATCTAAGGTAGAAAGAACAAGTACAGTAAAAAACGGCATGTGACATGCAGTTATATCGGCTAATCACAGACTGAAAGCTTCAAGTCTAGTTGTCTGGAAGAATAAAGCAACATCACTCTAACTCATCTATGTGAGCGCAAAGAGTAATGTATGAGAAGAGTTTATAAAGACATGTCCAAGTAACTCACTAATTACTAAAGCATTGTTACTTTTGATAATCTGTTACTAAATTGTACTCACTTTGTAAACCTACTATAATTGAACAAACCTTGATTATAAGACTAAAAGTTCTATAAAATGATATGGTAGTACTCAAAAAATAAGGAAGTTCAAGGTCACACTCTAGCTTTATTTACACACTTGCAGTTAAGAAATTGCATGAATATAAATAAAGATCGAATAGATAAATAAGCCTTGCACCAAATTAGCTCTATAAATATAAAAGGTTTCTGAGGATTACTAATAAAAGCACCATCTCACTTCCTGAACATGTTTTAAAATCCTAGCTAATTCTTCAAAATATTAAAAAATATTAGCATTTACGAAGGATGACAATGTTATGTAACACCCTTCCTCAACACAGGAAATATGGGACATATTAAAAATGAGAAGATAGATGGAAAATAAGCAGGATAAGATTTATTCAACATCTGTAATAGCAGGACAGGAACATTTTTTGTTTATTATAACATTTTTAACTTACACAAACTCTTTTCATGGTTATGATTACACAAACAGTATCAGAAGCTATTAAAATATAACTGAAGATTGTATACAATTATATCAAACTAAATCCCTTTTTCTTTTCTACAAAAGAAAGATCTACTGTGACAACCGCTCGCATCTGCTACCAACTCATGATGGCATTACCCTTTCAAAGCATTAGATAAAACTGAATAATCAATGAGAAATGTCAATACCAAGAAGTGATTCCTTCTGCAGTGTAAGCTTTATGCAAGCGTTTGGGTTTTGTTTGGTTGGGTTTTTTTAATTTTTTACAAGAACTCTTCTCCAATATTGCAAATGTACTGAATTGCTCTTAATACATTTGGGATTTCCCAAAACAGTATTTATCTGCATCAGTAAGACACACAGATTTTTGTTACTTCACGCCCTAGGAATGAAAAAAAAAAAAAAATTACTATCTAGCCAATGACTAGGAGGCAAGCATATTGATACTCTTCATCTATGTCTCAAATACAGCATGTCATAAGGAGCTATCAAACAAATAAATACACACATACACTTACAAACAACTGGGTAAAGAAAGTGCACTTGTTTCTCAAAGCAAGACTTGGTCTTGTAATCATTAAGTCTTTAAAGCTCTCAGAACAAGATTTAACCACACTAGGACTATATATACTAAGAAGTCTCAGGTGCATTGTCTAAGATGAGTTCTTTTAAGAAGCACTTAAGAATATAGAAAAAGGGAGCTGTGACATGATAAAACAGTGTTATCAATATTTTATTATCACAAACTCACAAGATAATTGTATCAACTTACAAAACTCAAAAATAACTGTAACCAGACTTTAGCGTTCAGATTTTCCATGTCTATTTGCTATTAACTCAAGAGTGAATGGAACACTGATATTATTTCTCTAGACTTCTCACTTATTTGAAAAATCTCTTAAGGGAGAATGCATAATAAAATATGTTCCTTCTACCTATTCATATTCTGTGTTTCTGCGCTAATTCTATATTTATCTTTAACTAAGTGGAAGAAATCCTAACCATACATAGCATGGGAGAAGTAATATTACTGCATGAATGCTACAGAATTTCCATACTTTCACTTTAAAACCCATTTGTCCAATGCACAAATTACTAAACTGTAAATAATCCTGACTACACAATTCTCCTCTACCATTGTGTCATCTCAAAAAGACAATCCGACAGTAATGGTAATGACACCCTCTCAGACAAGCCTGTGGGCATTAATATTTAAATCTTACCTATCCCTTGTGATTGGAATTCAGCCTCTATTCACAAACAAAAACTAAATCAATGTTCTTAGAGTTCAAACTAGATCCCTAAACAGTTTGCCACTCTCCATGCACAGATAAGATAAACTTTCTTTGACCCAAGAGATGAAGTTGCCATGACGATCAGAGAGTCCACTTTCTATATTGATATTTTGCTGATGTAACAACAAATAGAACC